>NW_026652281.1:51693309-51966208 GCF_009828535.3 Hylobates moloch
CTTTCTTTCTTTCTTTCTTTCTTTCTTTCTTTCTTTCTTTCTTTCTTCCTTCCTTCCTTCCTTCCTTCCTTCCTTCCTTCTTTCTTTCTTTCTTTCTTTCTTTCTTTCTTTCTTTCTTTCTTTCTTTCTTTCTTTCTCCTTCCTTCCTTCCTTCCTTCCTTCCGTCCTCTCTCTCTTTCTTTCTTTCTTTCTTTGATGAAGTCTCGCTTTGCCACCCAGGCTGGAGTGCAGTGGCATGATCTCAGCTCACTACAACCTCTGCCTCCTGGGTTCAGGGGATTCTCCTGCCTCAGCCTCCTGAGTAGCTGAGATTACAGGTATGCACCACTACACCTGGCTAGTTTTTGTATTTTTAGTAGAGACGGGGTTTCACCGTGTTGGTCAGACTGGTTTTGAACTCTTGACCTCGTGATCTGCCTGCCTCAGCCTCCCAAAGTGCTGGGATTGCAGGCGTGAGTCACCGTGCCCAGCCTGTTTTTCTTTTATACTTCACCAAAACAGGACAAGTAATGGTTTCTTAAAGGTTACTTGTGATATGGAATCTGACATCATATAGTTGCAGTTTTCATACTCTGTTACATTTAAATCCATCAATCTATCTCATACTTTAAATAGATTTTTGCTCGTGTATGATTGTGTAACATCACGCATTGGTTATTTGGAAAATGTCGATTCAATGTGATTTGCAGATGCTCCAAATGTTGACACATTTCATTTTACACTATCAAAAGATAACATTTGTTACTATTACTACTGATCTCATCAGAAAAAGACTTTAAGTATTAGGAATCTGTCAGGTTCATACTGGTGGATGCAAATTTTCCAAAATTCTAATTTCTGCTTGAAAGTTTATATTTTATCATTGACAACATATACTGTCAATTGTTTTCTTGGAAGTTATAGGCTTATTTAATTTATTTTAGGAAATATCTGCTAAAACTTTAAGTTTGAATAACCATAGTCTAGCAATTGTCCAATCAATTAAAAACGGTGTAGGATGGCCAAAGTATCTAATTCAGCTCACAACTCAAACAATTGCACAAGTGCCTATCCCCAGGTACACTCACATATTTGAGTAGACTGAAGTTTATGCACACTTCTTGTTTTGACACAGAAAATATTAAAAAAAATTCAAGAGTCAGGATTAATAAAGTTAATATTTTTGCTGCTTCATCAATGACCATCTCAATGAAAAGTGGCATTTTGTTTTTTTCTATGGAAGTGCATGGCTGAAAATTTGGAGCCTACATGTACTGCTTGGTACCACCATGCTGCAGTTTGCTGAAGTATCTGCAATTTTCTAAGTGTCAGCAGTTTTGGCTGCCATTGCTTATGCTCCATCAGTGCAAATCTCAAAGCAGTGAAAAAGGCATATTATGTCTTAATATTATTATAAAATACCTTTGATTTTAGACTCCCTGGAAAGTTATTGGTGTTCTCCAGGGATTCATGGGACACAGTCAGGGAACTATTAGTCTAGTTTGGTACTGGAGACTTTCCTCTGTGGGCCTTCTTTTTTCTCTCTGAGCTCTAATCCAGAGATTTTCCTTGGTAATTCTGCATTACAGCTGTTGCTTTCAGGATTCCAGGTCATCTTTTTGTTGTTTCTTACCTCTTTGTTTTCTTACAGCACAAAATTTATATGATAGTAAATTTTTCTGAGTTCTTGCATATATAAAAGTTCATTAATTCCATCTTTACCCATGAAGGGTTAGCTGAACATGGAATTATAGTTTGAAAATAATTTCTACTAAAAATTTCTCATTGCTCTGTTGTCTTCTAGTGCTCACTGTTGCTATTTTGTCGGCAAGAAGATGATTCTAGTTTTATTTGTTTTTTTTTTTTTTTTTGAGACCAGGTTTCCCTCTGTCACCAAGGCTGGAGTGCAGTGGCACAATCATGGCTCACTGCAGCCTCAACCTTCCAGGCTCAAGCAATCCTCCCACCTCAGCCTCTCGAGTAGCTGGGACTACAGTTGTGCACCACCATCCTGGCTGATTTTTTAATTAAAAACAATTTTTTTTTGAGATGGAGTTTTGCTCTTGTTGCCCAGGCTGGAGTGCAATGGCACGATCTCAGCTCACTGCAACCTCTGCCTCCCAGGTTCAAGTGATTCTCCTGCTTCAGCCGCCCAAGTAGCTGGGATTACAGGTGTGCACCACCACACATGGCTAATTTTTGTATTTTTAGTAGAGACAGGATTTCACCATGTTGGCCCCGCTGGTCTTGAACTCCTGACCTCAGGTGATCTGCCTGCCTTGGCCTCCCAAAGTGCTGAGATTACAGGTGTGAGCCACGATGCCTGGAAAATTTTTAAATTTTTTTTGTAGAGACAGGGACTCACTATGTTGCCCAGGCTGGTCTCAAACTCCTAGGCTCAAGTGGTCCTCTGGCCTTCGCCTCCCAAAATGCTGGGATTACAGGCATGAGCCACCACACTCTGACTGAGAAGGTGATTCTTGATTCTTTATAAGTTGTTTCCTTTACACCCTGATTGTGGAAGAATTTCAGACCTTGTTTATACCCTTAGTGATGCTAAATTTCAGAAAGATGTGCAACGTCTTGTGCAAACAAAGACAGGAGTCTTTGTTTCTCATTCATCACAATAAGCCCTCAGTAGGCCCTTTAAATCTGCAGTCAGGCCTCCCAGTTGTTTGAAATATCCTTGCATTATTTCTTTGATGATTTATTTTCTATCTTTTTTTTTCTGGAACTTCCATTAGTCAGTTGTTGGAACACTTGGAAATATCCTTTGGTTTTCAGTCTACACGTCTAACTTTGTTATTTTGAGATGGGGAGGTCTTGGTTTGTTGCCTAGCCTGGACTCAAACTCCTGAGCTCAAACAATTCTCTTGCCTCAGGCTCCCAAGTGGCTGGGATTACAGGTGCATGCCACTACGCCTGCTCTAACTTTCATTTTTAAGTATTTTCTATCTCTTTGACTTTTTGTCCTACTTTCTGAGTACAGTTCCCATTGAATTTTCCTTTTGTTGAATTTTTTATTTCGAAGTCACATTTTAATAGTCAAGACATCTTTCTTAGGCTTTGAGGGTTCCTTTTTCAGAGCAAACTTTTCTGGTGTTATGAGGCAATATTTTCTTAAATCTCTCTGCAGATATGAAATAAAGTTTAATTAAGTTTCTTTTCTATTCCATATGTTAAATTTTCACTTTCTCCAGTGTCATCTTTACCTGTTGATTTATCCTGATCTTTTTCTTTCATGTAGGAGGCTTTCTTTAGAAAAATCTTGTGATCTTAAATTATCTATTTATCTTCAGGAATGAGACACTAAAAAGTTAATTGAAAGCTGTTAGTACACGGGTAGGCCTTGCCAACTTATAGATTTTACATTAAAGTGCTTCTTAGGAAAGTAGACATTATTTATACTAGGCAATCTCTAGAAGCTGGAGAGTGTAGGTCTCAGTTTCTATGGAGGATTTTTCTTTTGTGTCAGAAATTCAAAATGCGGGGGTGAGTGTGGTGGTAGACCAACAGTTCTGTACATTCCCTTCCAATCAATCTCCCTGTTTCCAGCCCAAGTTTTGCTTCTATTCTTTCACCTGTAGCATGTTCTGGACTGCTCCAGGGCTGCACAGGACAGAATGAGTCTCTCCTTAAGCCTGCCACCTCTATGTGTTCTGTGAGCTGTGGCCTCCTCTGTCACACTCAATCACTCTTCTATCTGCTTTCCATCCTCCAGAAATTATTGACATGAAGCCATTATGATGGCTTGTCTCCTGATGTCTTTGTTGTTGTGGTTTATGTCTTTAAAAAAATTATTTGCAGTGGGGTGCAGTGACTCATGCCTGTAATCCCAGTACTTTGGGAGGCTGAGGCTAGCATATCACTTGAGCTCAGTAATTCTAGACTAGCCTGGGCAACATGGCAAAGCCCCATCTGTATAAGAAACACAAAAATTAGCTAGGCGTGGTGGTGCATGCCTGTAGTACCAGCTACTAGGGAGGTACTACAGTGGGAGGATCACCTAAGCCCAGGGAGGTCAGTGTTATAGTGAGCCAGGATTGCGCCACTGTACTCCAGCCTGGAGACAGAGTAAGAGCTATTCTCAAAAGAAAATTTAAAAAAAAATTGCTATTTTTTTGCTAGAGTCTTGGTATAGAAAGGGGAGAAATGCATGTGCTCATCATTCCAGTATTCTGAACCGGTCCCTCTCTCCCTTCCTTTGGCTTCTCAAAGAAGCCATTCCTTCAGTTTTTCTCCTCCTGGGCTGACTCTTTTGTGGGCTCCTACTTCTGCACTGATAGCTCAATATTTGAGTTTCTCTCTTCTCTATACTCTTTTCCTGGGCAATTTTTCACTACATTGTTTTAAAGTGTTTATGAACATGCTAGCAGGTCTCCACTGTGCATCACCCTGACCTTACTTGTGGACTCTAGACTCTTCATCCAATTGCCTACTTGAAATTTCCACTTCAGTGTTTCACAGATATTTCAATTATTGGTTTCCAGTATCACCCTCTCCAATATAGTGCCTGTATTCAGGCTTCTCTAGCTCAGTAAAGGACTCTTTACCTCTGCAGGGTCTTTTCACATCCTTTTTCCTCTTCTCTATTTGCATGGCTTCTCATCCTTCCCATGGTTCCTCCTCCTTCTCCATGTACAAGCCTCCTCCCCAGAGAAGCCTTCCGTGATTACCCTACCTAAGGCTGCTCCCTTCCTCCCTCTCTCCCTCCCTCCCTCCCTCCCACGTTAGTCTGTCTCTTGACACTCTGTTATTAACCGTTATAGAACTTTACAAATTTGAAATTATTATGTTTATTTCTTTTTCTCTGTCTTATTAGATAGTGAGGTCCACTGCAGGTAGAACTGTTTGGTCATATTTATCAGCTTTTCCAACACTAGCATGGTGCTGGACACATAGGAGGAACTCACCAAATATATATATATATATATATGATGGCTGTATTCTTCCATTCTCACAGTGCTATGAAAAAATACCCAAGACTGGGTAATTTATAAATAAGAGAGGTTTAATTGACTCACAGTTGTGAATGGCTGGGAAGGCCTCAGGAAACTTACAATCATGGCAGAAGGCACTACTTCACAGGGTGGCGAAAGACAGAATGAGTGCCCGGCAAAGGGGAGGCCCCTTATAAAACCATTATATCTCATGAGAACGAACTCACTATCACAAGGATATCACAGGATGGGGGAAACTGCCCCCATGATTCAGTTATCTCCATCTAGTCCCTCCCATGACATGTGAGGATTATGGGAACTACAATCAAGATGAGATTTGAGTGGAGACATAACCAAACCATATAAATGGGTCAAAATAAATAAATGCTGAAATCTCAAAAAGCTTATTTATAATGATCTGAAACTTGCCTTAAACAGGTCTCAAAAATACTGTAACAACTCATCTTATTGCTTATTTAATTTTTTAAACTGGAAACCTAAGCACGGCTCAATTAAAACGTATAATTTTTATCTTTCAATTATACTTCAATAAAACTGGCAAACAAAAAACAAACCAAAAAAAAAAAAAAAACCCAACAATTATAATGCTTATGAACACAGCTTAGACCAGAAAACAATATGAGTACTTTTTAACTGGCATTTATCACTTCCTGGATGACTCCTAACAGTCTATAGGCTTATAGCTCCAACTAAATTTTCTCTTAGTTTCTTCCTTTTATCCTTACTTGACCCAACTTGATGAAATTAACAAGTTTTGTTTGATAAGAGCCACAAATACTCAGCTTAAAATGAATTATGAATCATGACACCACCTGAGAACACAGGAATAATAAAGAGGCAAGACTTTCCTGCAAAACCCAGACAGCTCTCTGTATTTCACTCCTTTAAACCTGCCAAATAAATGCCACCAAATAGATCAGGTGGATTGAGAAGATCTCATTGTCCGGAGGAGTCGTTGTCACCAGGTTTATGTCAATTGTCCTGCTACAGATTCTTGGCTTAATTCCCAACATTCACTTCTTCAGGGAAGAAATAGGGACAAAAACTGGATTATGCAAAGAAATACGACTTGAGAATTGACAGGCAGAATAAGATACTATTCATGACTGTGGATGTGATATTTTGTGTGGTCTAGTCATCACTACAAGAGCCTTCTATTATCTCTTGGTACTAGAAATAATCATTTGTGCCAACCTTATAAATGCTATTAGCTGATGTCTTACATGCTATAATTTTTGGTTTTAATGAAAACAATTCTTAGAAATTATCATAATACCCTATTTCTGATGTAGTAATAAGAGCTATTTCTGTGTAGTAATCAGAGCTTGTCTTATCACATCCAAGGGAAAGCAACTGCTTGGGGTGGGCATCTATTCTTGTCCCTCACCATCTTGTGAGCCAATTGAAGACTTTTCAGTATCCTCCTGCAGGCTGTTCCATCCCATGGGGATATTGCTCACAGGAAATCATACTTACCTTGTAAGGCCTTCTTCTCGTCCTAGGGGAGGTGTAAATGCAAGTAGGAGGGGCCCAGTGGAAGGGGGGCCAATGGTTGCCTGGAGAGGTGACCATGACAGAGCCACAGTTGGGGAGGAAGTTGTGCTAATTAATTGGATCTGATTCTCTGAGTCCCTTGATCTAAGCCCAGGATGACGCTATCTCCCTCAATGTGCTCTGGCTAAGCTTAAAAATGCTTCATTATGAATGAGGCTGAATGAGTTTGAGCTCTGAAGTCAGACCACCTAGATTTGAATACTAGCTCTGCCAATTCCTAGCTGTATGACTTTAACAAGTCATTTAGCCTCTCTGAATGTTAATACTCTCATCTGAAAATGTGCATAAACTTGGAATCTCTGTCCAAGAGACTTAATTGTCTTTGTGGCAATGAAGTGAAAAACTTCTTAAAACTGGCAATGTACAATGAATACTAAATAAATAGTATTAGTTGCTATAGACTTTATGGCTATCTTCCCATCATTCATCCCTTTTTTCTTGGAAATGATGCCATTCTTGTTTGGGTTTGCATCCCTACCCCTCAAAGGTCTTTGTAAGTTTGAATGAGGCTCCACACACTCTTGGCTCAAAATACCTCTGGTTCTAGTCATGGGGGCCCTGGCTCGAGCCCAGCTTAATCAGCATAGTCCCACCTCATGGCCATGGATATTGGCTCTAGAATGGGTTTGTGGTCAAATTTGGTTTGATGAGATTTAAGGTGATTGTTTGGGACTTCTGGGAAAGAAGTGTGCTTGCTTTTCTGAGAGGTTTCAGAAGGGCAGTGGCATTATTATTGTTGCTATTACTATTACATTATTAATTGTGTATTACTATTCTAGGTTTTCTTAAGGATACTGACATTAGCTTTTATCACCTATGAGCCTGCTGTAGAGGGAGGAGTCAGAACTGCTCACAAAATAGACAGGGATTTACTGAACTCCACGAGCAGAGGAAAGGGACAAGTTCAGAATCTCCACAGGACACCCCATGGGTTAGGACCTTTAAGATAAGAGGGTGAAAGGAAAAAAAATCTTGGGACCCCAAACTCACTATGCTAACAGAAAACATTAAGCTTGGAAACTGAGTCATGCAAAAGCTGCCTTCTTTTTGTTCCTAAACAGATAGCTGGAGTGATAGAAGGCCACACATCTCCCCAGGTGGCCTCCTTCACAAGTTACTCACAAGGAAATTCCTCACTGGCCCCCTAAAACACAATTCTGTTGAATCTCACCTTGATAATGTAAATGTGTAGCTTATCTTCACAGATACAGAACGAAGACAGACTAGAAATCATCCATCCACCTACCCTGAGATAAATGTATATTTAACTTCTTCCTGTACCCTATGCTTACTTTATCCTACGTAAAATGCAGATCTACTGAGCGCCAGATGAATGTATAATTGACTGCTTCTCTTCCTGCTCCTTTCACAGGTAACATGTGGACTCAGTGAGTGCTAAGACAACCTCACAAGAATGTGACCACTTGCCTGTCTACCTACCCCTGCCATTCCCACCCCCATTTTCCTTTTCTCCTTCTCCTGCTGCTCTTTGCCATTTAAATATTGAAATCCTCAAAACCCTCTTTGGAAAAAGCACAGGCCACAGATCCTACTGTAACTTGTGTCTCATTTTCCTGGGTGTGTCCTCAACCTTGGCAAAATAAACCTCTAAGTTGATTGAGATCTGTCTCAGACACTTTGGCTTACAAGAGTTAAGGCACAGAGCAACCTGGGGTCCAGTGTTGCCTCCCAAGAGCCTTTCTCAGAATGCTTCACTAATTTTTAATGGCAATAGGGCAGCAAGTTATGTGACTGAATGGGTTCAGAACATGTTGCCCCCAAATATGCCACTTTGGCATATTGACTATTTTGAACTAAAGGAAATTGAGAAAAAAACAGTGAAGGAAAAGCTCTTTACTTCCCCATCAACTACTTAAAAGAAAGTATAAGTTTCCCCTTTGGTAAAGGAGATTTATATTTATAAAGAAAACTTTTATTAGTAAAGGTACTGTACCAGGAAAAGAACTACTGAGAGAAAAGTTTATCACCTGAGAGACTTTTATCTACATTACAAGGCAACCTTTATTCACCATACCTTTCCTACCTCTACCTTCCCATAATTTATCTGCACCTTCCTCCCTGCTCTCCAAATCCCCAAACCCCTATTCCTTCCTGTAGCTCAGAATGCTATATAAGTCTCAGTCATCTGGCTGCTTCCTGGGGTCTCATGTATTTGTGGGACTGCCATGCATACATACATAATTAAAATCATTTTTCCCCTGTTAATTTGTCTTATGTTAATTTAATTCTTAGAACAGCCACAGAACCTAGAAGGGTAGAAGAAAAAATCTCTTGACAACACTGCAGTGTTGAAACCTGTTATTTGAAACCCAGTTATGAGGTACTAGTGCAGGCATCACCAACCGATGGCATGTGTGCCAATTACCAGACAGAACAGTTTTCATTGTCAGGGGGATCAATTGCCACCCCACTCTCATGCCCACACTCTGGACCAAAGTTCCCTCTGGAAGGAACTATCACTAGACAATAAAAACAGCAGCTGACAAATGTCTCCAACCTCATGTTGACAATTAGGTTTATCCACCTTTGGAAGACAACCTCAGCACGCCAATTTTCAAAGATTTCCAACCTTTGCAGCACAGCGCAGTAAAGCTGACTCACATTTACAGTTTTATTTGTTGTTGTTTGGTTTCCTCTGATGCTTATATTTTTCTTTAACTTAACTAAGTGGTAACTAGGTCTAACATTTGTACTTGATTAGCCAGAAACACCGGATTACAATTCGTTGGCAAAAGTAAAGACCTCTAAAAGTATTTAACATATAGATAATATTTAAGTAGAGAGAGAGAAAGAATATAATCAAGCCTGATTCAAAACAGCCTTTTGGAAAACACTTCATAAATTTTTAACTGCAAGAGGGCAGGAACTGGTTTTTATGACTCAGCTGAAGGATGGTTCCTCGTAACCCACTGTTTTCATTTAAAATGTACAAAAAGAATGTTGCCTACTAAATCATCAATATCATTACTGGCTGTAACACCTTGGGTTTCCCTTGGAGACTTGGTTCTGGCATATAAGTCTGTAAGAAGCCTCAGATACAGGGAAAGAACCATCATGAGAGCCAACAGAGAGCAATCCCTCCATCTGCACCCCAACTTTGCCAAAGAGAGAGCTTTGCCCCAGATCTGGTTTCTAAGTACTGTGTGTAATTCAGCTCAAACAAAAAAAATCCTGGCTCATGTATTGCAGCAGCCATTATGATGTGACAAAGCATCAGTGAAATGACCAGCTCTCTAGGCAATGTAATACACCTGTGATCCATGTCACAGAATAGACCTGCCCTCAAGGAGTTTATAGCCTAAAGCGTGACTGTGTGGCATTACATCCATGTAGGATGCAACAGAACACATGAAGAGCCAAGGAAGCAAGATGACGAGTGAAGATGAATCACTCTTCAGTAATCAATATTATTCCCACTTCCCTCTTGGAGCCTCAGAGACAACAGAGCTAGGCAAGAACATTTCACAAGGTTAATACCCAGGAGGCCTGAGCTCTACTTAAGCTCTACCCTTTATAGCAAGAATCAATATTAACCAACATGTGGGCTTAAAACATTGTGTTTGAAAAGTCAGATTCTCCCTAAGCTTCTGTCTGCCTGTGGTGGTGGGAAATACATCTTTGGTCTCATTTTTGGGGGCCACCTCTACTTCCCTAGTATTAAATTGCAGTCTCAACTGACTGGTAGATCCAGAATACAGGGGCAGGGTGCCCTAGTTCTGGGTTCCCCTTGCTCATGTTCTCTGAGAAATAGGCAGCTTGGGCATAGGAACCGTTTCCAAGGTTGGGAGATGCTTCAGGGCTGATATCCCACTGCCCAGGCCATAACACATGGCCATCCCCCTATGGGATGTGTGGGTGTCCCAGAGTGCCAAGCATGAGCATGGTGGCCCTGGTCTCTACTCTCTGCTGGAAGGCTGAGGCCCTGACCCCTTCAGCCTCCACGAAGTATTAAAGCACCTCTACTTCTCAAATTGACCCAGGTTTGCTTTATTCAAACTATGAAGTTTCCTTCTGCTTTCAGATACTTCACTGTCATTGTCTTCTTGAGCTTATGCCTTGAAAACAAAAGTGGAAACCAGTTTTATCTGCCAGATACCTGGCAACTTCTGCTTTTGGCCTCAAAACTCAAGAGTTTATTAGGCATGGGAACACACAGCTTAGCGGCCTTTTCAGTATGAGGAAGGGAACTGTATGAACAGTATGAGAATGAAATGAGAATCACATTCTCAGTACATCGTCCTGTCACACATTTGTCTGTGTGGCCCAAGAAATTCAATGATCTATCCCTGCTCCCTGTACTAGTTTTAAATCCATAAAAAGGCAGGACAAAAGAAACCTATATCTTCTTGCAGAGATTCCCAGCTATCCTCACATGTATACTCTTGTTTTCTTCCTTGTAGAACTGCTGATTTAGCTGGAGACCGGGGTACTGGTAATAGACACTACATTTCCCAGCTTCTTTTGCAACTAAATGTGGCATTCATTGCAGCCAAGTTTTGTCCAATGGGAGGTTAAGTGGAAATGTATGTAAATTCTATGTATGTTAAGTGTCTTCAAGAAGGGACACATCCTTCTTTGTCCTTCCTTTTTCCTGCTGGCTGGAATGCAGTTACAGTGCCCAAGGCTCCAACAGCCACCCAGAGCCATGCAGTGGACATAGCATGCTGAGTGTGGAAGAGCAGGACTGATGTAGTCCCGGCCATGACCACCTCACAGAGCTTCACAATCAGCCCTGCACTGCCTGCCTGCAGACTTCTTCCACCCAAGAGAAATTAGCTCTTATCTTTAAAATAAACATTGTTATGAGCGATCCCAGCTGATATTCCTCAAGTGGCTGAGGAGCCTCCTGGCATGGAAGTCATCCTAAGCAAAGAGAGAGTCGGGCACCCAAGCTTAATGTGGCCACTGGGGCGAGTGGGGTGAGTCGGAGGATACTGAACATGTAACACTTAGCCTATTTCCAAAACCTGACTTTCTTGGTTTCAAATAACAATACGAGAAGAGTCTGAAAGTTAAAATGAAACTTATTATGTTTCTTAAGGTATTTGGTGAGATTGGGAACACTTTCTACACAGCTTGGGGTCCTGCATAACATCCCTATGGGGAGCAAGAGGAGGGAGTGTTGGTGGTGGCAGTGGCTCTAGGACCAGTCAGCAGCAGTGCCATGTGTGGGCACACCAGGCAGCACTTCCTCCTGACACCATTAACTCTCGCAGGTGAGGAAAACTTTCAAGGCAGCAGAAGGCTGAGCCAATGAATGGAGGTTTTCCAGTAGCACTGGGAGCATTGGAGGTGGCATAGCTGCCCTTTGACCAACAACCTGGGCAGCAGAAGTCAGTCCTCTTCAGCAGCAGACAACTACAGAGGTGAGGAGGGGCCAGGAGAAATGGTGGATGCTGAATGAATGCTGAGATAACTCATTATTTTGAAACAGGTTACATGTTCAGTATCCTCAGACTCACCCCACTCACCCCAGTGACCACACTAAGCTTGGGTGCCTGACTCTCTCTTTGCTTAGGATGACTTCCATGCCGGGAGACTCCCAGCCACTTGAGAAATATCAGCTGGGATCGCTCATAACTATGTTTATTTTAAAGATAAGAGCTAATCTCTCTTGGGTGGAAGAAGTCTGCAAGCAGGCAGGCAGTGCAGGGCTGATTGCAAAGCTCTGTGAGGACCCTCCAGAAATATCTGCAAATGAATGGAAAGTTTTGCAAAACTTTGAGGTCCTATAATGGTTAGTGGGGGTCAGCACTAGAGAAAGTTTATTATCATTAACGTGAGCCCTTTTCACCCTGAGGTTCAGGAGGCCCAGGAAAAGCATAGGTAACATTTTCTTAAAGTCTCTTTACAGATGACTATTGTTTTTTTCACTGTGCAACATTCATTTTACCAATATATGGACTTGACATAGGCTACAACGTCCTAAAACTGTTGTAAATTGGATAATAGAGATTTGCCTAGAAGAAACAAACAACGTCTTATGTATAGACTGTGTAGGAGGTAATAAGTAGGTGATGGTTCTGACATGGGATTCTACTAGAAGTGGGAAAAAAACACTCCAAGGACACATAATCTTCTACATTGTAAAAGTAACAAAAACGGAGAGTGGGTGGCTAGCCAAGAAAGCAAATGTGTTTATTTAGAAAAGGCACTTGATAATAAAAGTACCCAATCCGATTTGAGAATTAAGGCCTTGAATCCTCCCTTCTGAAGAAACATTAAATAAACAGAGGTTTGACCTTTCTCTAGTCTTTTTTTTTTTTGAGACAGAGTCTTGCTCTGTCACCCAGGCTGGAGTGCAGTGGCACGAGCTCGGCTCACTGCAAGCTCCGCCCCCAGGGTTCATACTATTCTCCTGCCTGAGCCTTCTGAGTAGCTGGGACTACAGGCACCCGCCACCACGCCCGGCTAATTTTTTTGTATTTTTAGTAGAGACGGGGTTTCACCATATTAGGATGGTCTCGATCTCCTGACCTCGTGATCCGCCCACCTCGGCCTCCCAAAGTGCTGGGATTACAGTCGTGAGCCACTGCACCTGGCCTAGTCATCTTATATAGCACAGCGAAGAGCTGCACAAATCCATTCATTCATATGTTCATTACATCAAACATTACTTGGTCATCTGCTATATTCTAGGAATTATGTGCCATATGAAAGCAGAGAAAATTCAAAGATGAGTAAAATATAATTCTTATCCTTGAAGAACTCAAGGTCTATTGAGTGAGGAGAGAGAAAGAGTAAGAGACAAATAAATAAATCATTGCAATATCATGTGATAAATGAATCTAAGTGACTATGTGGGAACAAGAGTCACAAGTCTTATGGGGAACATGTGACATGTGGGGATACATGATCTTTGAGTTCGGTCATGAACAAAATAGAGGACTTTATTAAAGACACACGAGTCAGGTAGGGCATTGCATACAGGCCTCGAGAAACTATGGAGAACATTACTTTGGGAACGTGAGAAAGAGTTTGGTGTGGCTGGAGCAATGGGAGAAGGACTGGGGACCGGGTAAGGTGAGGCCAGAAGGACAGATGGGGCCAGCCTGCAGAGTACTGTGTGCTGAGGAATTGGACTCATGCTTTTACTAGTGGTGACTCCTTGAAGGGTTTTAAGCAGCAGAGTGAGATAATCAAATTGGCTTAGTTTGACAGGTGTTCAGTCAACACTTACTGAGTTCCTATTTGGTGTTGAGCACTGTTCTAGGGATCAAAAAAAGAGCACACCTCAGGGAACTCACAGTCCATGGAAGAGGCAAACATAACATGCTGGGGTGGTGGTCTATACAAGATGTGTTGGGCTTAGCTCAGCCTGCGAGATTCAGAAAAGGTTCCAAGAAGCCCTAAACTGAGTCTTGAAGGACTCATGTAACTAATTGGTGTTTTCTACTACAATGGGATTTCATGGAATTTTAATAGCGCTCCTGGCACCTAGTAAACATTATAGAAGTAGCTATTAAATTAAATATACTTTAAAAATAAGAATGAAGTCAACCTGCTCCATTCAGTATCTGGAATGGTGCCCGTACATAGTAGGTGGATTCTGTCATGCACAGTAGGTAGATTATGTTATAGCAATGAAATGATGACAAAGAACTATGAATTTCAATATTTAGAATGGCATAACTAGACAGACATTTATTCAGTAAAAGAGATTTGAGAGGGGGAAAAGCCAGAATCCAACATGTCAACATGTTTTCCTTCTTGTTTATGCAGGGAGCGAGCACACACACACACATAGACACACACAGGTACACACACAGACACACACACAGGCACACATACACAGACACACACACATACACACACAGCCACAAACACACACACTGACACAAACACACACACTGACACACAGACACACACTCATACATACACACACACATACATACACACAGAGTCAGGTCTGGTTGAGGTGAAGCGTTCCTTTTGGACATTATGTGTTGAGGCCCCTGTGGGGCATCTGAGTGTATGTGTTCAGAACACTGTTGGAAATACAAATCTGAACTGAAGAAGGGAGCAGAGGACATTGTAGGAAGATGGCTGACAGAGCACATTCTCCATTCTCTCCCACCTACCCTTGGAAATAGCAGAAACAAATATAAAGTAAAATAAATCCAAATCAGTGTTGGGAAACAGAATGGGAGACACTTAGGGACTAGAAATAATGAGAAACCTCTGAAAGATAAAAGATGTGTTGTATTTAAGAAAATCACAGCTGGCCTAAAACTCAGGCAAAAAAAGGGAATTGTTTTGAGGGAGTCTCAAGTACAAAACCTGGAGGTATGAAGACTAGAAGGGGATCTTGGACATGAGGGTGATTTGTTGAGGATATTATGGGAGTAGCCAAGTGGTTGGACAACTTTTTTCCAAAAAAGGATTTAAGTACAAAAACATTCATATAACACAGTGAGATAGAATGCAAATAAATAGTTTTTAAAAAACAGAAAGAGAAAATAAGGATTAGAAAGTAAGGCCAGGTGCAGTGGCTCATGCCTGTAATTCTAGCACTTTGGAAGGCCAAGACGGGTGCGTCACCTGAGGTTGGGAGTTCGAGACCAGCCTGGCCAACATGGCGAAACCCCATCCCTTCTAAAAATACAAAAATTAGCAGAGCATGATCATGAGCACCTGTAGTCCCAGCTACTCGGGAGGCTGAGGCAGGAGAATCGCTTGAACCCAGGAGATGAAGGCTGCAGTGAGCTGAGATCATGCCACTGCACTCTAGCCTGGACAACAGAGTGACACCCCATCTTAAAAAAAAAAAGTAAGACGAAGCTAGGCGTGGAGTACATTAAAAATCATGCCATGAAATTGTATGCATTTGCTAGATAGAGGTGATCGCATATTTTGCAACAAACTTTCAATCAAAAGGAAAAGGAAAACAATTACATAACTGACAGCATCCAAAGACTTAAAGACAAAATTAGCCACTTGCAATTTGATTTACACAAGCCTAGTCTGGAATTGTGTACACGTTCAGAGCAGCCATTGGGTTAGATATGGTGGACAAAATGAACCACCAGGTACAGCATATTTGCTTGGTGCCAGCCTCTATACCTGTTTTCTAATTTAATATTCATAACAACTTAGTCCTGTTTTGGTCCCAAACCAGTGGGCTTTACATTGTCTTTTATTTCTTTTCAGAGAAAGATAGTTCTACATATTTCACTCTCTGCCAAGTACTCATCTGTGCAAAATGAAGGTTGACCCTCTGTGTATCAATAATCTGTGAGGAAATCTTCCAGAAGATTTGAATCAAAGGACATTATCTAAAATTATTGATACTCACAGCCATTCTTCTTTTTTTTTTTTTTTGTGAGACAGAGTTTTGCTCTGTCACCCAGGCTGGAGGGCTGTGGCATGATCTCGGCTCACTACATCCTCTGCCTCCCGGGTTTAAGCAATTCTCTGCCTCAGCCTCCTGCCTCCTGAGTAGCTAGGATTATAGGCACACACCACCATGCCTGGCTAATTTTTTAAAAATATTTTTAGTAGAAATGGGGTTTCACCATCTTGGCCAGGCTGATCTTGAACTCCTGACCTCATGATCCACCCGCCTCGGCCTCCTAAAGTGCTGGGATTACTGGCATGAGCCACCGTGCCTGGCCCCTCACAGCCATTCTTTAAGACTACAATAAACTCTTTTGATGCCTGCTGTTGAGCAGGGTTCAATATCACTCCTGCTCATGAAAGGTTGGTTGGCCCCAAACAAAGCCTGCTACGGTCACCAGGAATCCCATGTCTAAACCTTTGCAATCATTATAATCGCTTGGCCATGGAATGCTGTCCACAGGTGTTCTGTGAGGATATACAGCGTATAGGGAAGAGTCAGTGTTATTGTAAATGGGTCCAACCCTTGAGTCAATTCATCTGAAAGCTCAAATGTACATTTTAGGATAAAATTTATTCAAAGCTGATCACAACTATGTGTACACTGAAGTAGGAAGGTGTTGAAGCACGAGTCTCTCACCCTCCCAGATATCCCATAATCTAATTGATATGCTAATGCATTTCTTTTCTTTTTGGCTAGCTAATGTGTTCTTTGCAAATATGAATCTCAGTGATATAATATCTGTAGAGGAGGAAGAGGGAAGGGTATGAGGTTCAAGTTGACGTTAATCTATAATTAAATACTAGCTAAAATGTGTATAGGTGACTAGAATTACATGTCATCATCCTAGTGTTAGTCTTCACTACTATGTTTTTTTCTCCCAGATTTAGATGTAAAACACTTCAGAGACAAAGACTTCATCTTCTCATCAGAGTGTGGTATTTAAGAATGTGGGCTCTGCCAACAGACTACCTGATTTGAATTCTGGCTTCACCATTTTTTAGCTGTGTGCCCGTGGGCAAGGTGATTAACTTCTCTATGTTTCAGCTTCTTTGTTGGTAGAATGGGAATAATATTTGCTTTACTTTATACATGTTGTTCAGCTTCTGTGACATAATATTCACAAAGGGCTTAACACAGTCTCTGTAATGTGATAAGCATTTTAATAAAGACATGCTGTCATTATTATTCTATCACAACCCTATAGAACTTGTTATTACAACAATGGTAGGTGCCAATGTGAATGAATGAGGGAAAGAGTGAATGGGAATCACCTCCAATCCTATAGTATTTTAGTAGCTGATGGAGCACACCCACCTGACCCTCTAAACTTGGTTTTCCCTAAAGGTGTTTTCCTCTCATCGATGGAGCAATAATAAGCACAGACACATTTCACACTGTCAACTTGCTTTAGCATCCTCCAGCCTTCTGACACAACTCATCTCCAGCTACAGTGAGTGCCAGCTCCATTTATGTATCCTCCTTCCCAAATCCCCTCTATATCTGATTTCACATGGAAATAATCACAGTCAGAGTGTTTATGTAAGTCTCCATGGCAACAATCCATTCTCTGGTCTCCACGGTGACACTTGCAAACACTTATAACCTCTCAAATTCATTTTGTTTACTTGAAACGTCTACTGATTTGATTTATCAGCCTAAGCCATGCATAACAACACAAATCTACTTCTTTCCAAGCATAAAAAGGAAAGATGGGAGAGAAAATGAAGTGAAATAATATTTAGGTCATGTCTTATATGGGAAACCAAAGCTAGCATTTGTATTTGATTCCTAAATAAGTAAGGAACACGTAATTAGTACTTAAACATATATACAAATTGTCTTTTAAGAGTAGAAAAACTAGATTCTTAGTTAAAAAAAACAAAGATGTGTAGAACAAATGTTACTGAGTTAGTAATCAGAAGATCTGAAATCTGGATCTAATTTTAAGAAATCCAACCATTCCAAGACTGAAGATTTTCTTGGCATATGAGATTGTAACTGCTAAAACCAGGACAGACCTGGGGAAATCGAGATGATTGCTAACTCTAGTGTGCACACTGGAAAGAGTTTGCTGATACCTCCGTCATCATCTTCGTCATGTCATTGAGGGGTTAAAGAAAACCATTGCTGTGGTTCCTTTCAGATGTAATGTTTTGGGAGTCTAAAAAGTAGAGCTGGGCATTTTCCCCAGGAGCATCCTAGTTCACTGTGAGAATAGTGTGTCATATTTCCCAAACACAAACGCATGTTAGAAGTAGAAGTGCATTTCTTTTAGAGCTGAGTCAAATAACTTGTCAATTCGTGAACTCTAGCCAACTGACTTAATCATACACATTCTTCTACATTGTTCCCCAGCATTTTCATCAAACAAGGACAATTTTTTGATAGCAAGGAGAGGGAGTTAAGAGTGAATTAATTGCATTTCTTCTTCAAAAACATTGTGTCATTTAGGGCACATCATCCTGCCATTGCAAAACAACTCTAACGACCATTAAGAAACTAACTGACATGTAGACTTTTTCACCTTCCTAATTCTGCATGATAAATGAGAATGGATGTCAAAAGATGCATCAACATGCTTCTTTGATCCATAGCAATTAAAAAACCAACATGCCAAAACTATAAGAAATTATTCCAAACAAGTCTCATTTTTTTTTTTTATTTTCACATAGCTGGAAAGTTTACCATGTTATTCAGGAGTGTGGGACATCCATTGGGCTGAGCAGAGATGTTTTGAACAGAGCAATGTGTTGGTTTTTCCATTTCAGTTCACAGCATTTGTATGTCCCTTGAAACAATTTCCACTTGAAGAAAAATAATTGCTTTTGTAGAAAGAATATGCACATGATTATTTTTGCCCCCTGAAATGCATGGCCACCATCTAAGGAGATCCTTTATTCGTCATAGATAATTCTTCTGCAACTTAGTGACTCTGATGCAAAATCATTATTGATATTCTTGGCTATGTATTGCTGGTTTATCTACTTGTCTGTCCATCTGTCACTAGCTAGCTAGCTAGCTAGCTATTTATCTTTATAGAAATTCTTTAAAAAGCATTGTGGCATGCTAAACTTAAAAATATTATTTATAAAACGACAATTATATAGAAAAAGACTAAAGGAAAAAACCCTTAAATATAGGATATTTCTTAGAAATCTTTTGGACTTATCTATCTTTATTTATTCTAATTATATGTTCTCTAAAACTTTTAGAAACTTAAATTTTACTGATTTTCTTTGTTATAAAATTAATCCATTTTCTTATTCTTTTCTGTAGCAGAATGAAGTCTTCCGTCAACTTCAATGTCCTCATTATTGCCCTAGAAGGGAAGGGATGCCTTTTGGAACAAGCATACTTTGCAATTGTATTATATTATAAGTGATCGATATTAGCCAAAAAGAGGTTTGTTTACCTTATAGGTGTTTCATGCTGAAGAATTTAAGGATCCATCTTTGTTTGTAGGACTAGAGGTGGGTACAGGTCTTAATCACAAGGAGAAGCACTTATGTCCTGAGGAAAGGACAGAGAGTGGCAAAGGGGAAAAGAGTTTTTCAGTGTGCATTCCTGGTGAATTCTTTCTAACCTAAAGGTAACCTTCAAAGGAATAATAAAAAAAATTTTTTGACCCATCCTCTAAACTCTATGCATGCTTATGATCCCTTACAAATAAATTTGTGCTTATTCTTGCAAGGGATTATGCCTTCCAAAACAGGGGGAGGGAGCTTTAGTGAATTGCAGTAGAGGAACTGGCCATGCCAAGGGAAGAAAGCCAACATCACTCTACTGCTACAGAAAATATCATGGTCAGACCCAGCCTGAGCTGTTGGGCCACTTGGTGTATCCTCTTAAGAGAGAAAAACCAAGGTGGGTAGAGGCGATCAAGAACTGAAATTTGTGGTCAAGGGCTATAAGGTGAGTGGTGTAGGGCTATAAGGTGAGAGAATAGACTATGTCTCACTAGTAATCTAGAAGAATGCTTTAATAGGAGAGTTTATTAGTGGTTCCACCCAAGATTTCCTACAGAAGATGTTGGAGGAATGAGGACTTTGGACTCTTGTTTTGATCCAATACAGAATTTAAAGAAGGGTGAATTGGTCTCAGGGCAGGGAAAGTATACGAGTGGAGCACTTGTACCCATTGCTAGAGTCTCTTCAGGAGCAGGAAGGAAGGGGAAGAAATGCTCTGGCTTTTCCCTGTCTCTTGCTCTCTGGTACCCAACCCATTCACTAAATCTTGCTGCAAGGCAGAAGGCAAGGGAGCCTGGGAAACATCATTTCCTAAAATGCAGAGTGGAACTGAAAAGGGCAGGAGTGGGTCTAGGAGAAAACAGAAATATCACCGGCACTGAGGCTGAAATAAATTAGGGGTTGCTTTTCCTCTCACAGAAAAGAAGTCTGGAAGTAAGATATCGGACATGAATATTGTGGCTCCAAGATAGCACCAGCAAGCCAAACCTCTCTCTCTTTCTGCTTTACCATTCACAGTGTGTAGCTGCCATTGTCAAGATCACTTTATGGTCCCCAAATGACAGCTGTTGTGCCATTTATCACGCTCACCTTTCAAGCAGGAAACAGGCTAGATGGACAGGACATAAAGAACTTTCCATATGCATTCTTCTTCATTGTTCCCCAATATTTTCATCCCCAGGACTACCAACTTATGTCTAATTAGCTATTCCTGTTGACAAAATCAGCTGAAAAGTGTTATTTTTCAGCTGGGCAAATTGTCCTGGGTTTTTCATTTTTGAAGCACTCCCATCCTTCTTCTGCATTTAAGAAAAGAGAAGATTGGGTATTGGGCAAACCACAGACAATCTCTACCACAGAAAAAGAGAAAGATCGACATTTAAGAAATAGCACTGGCCGTGCACAGTGGCTTACACCTATAATTCCAGCACTTTGGGAGGACAGGGTGGGCAGATCACCTGAGACCAGAAGTTTGAGACCAGCTGGGAAACATGGCAAGATGCTGTCCCTACTAAAAATACAAAAATTAGCTGAGCATGGTGGCGCACACCTGAAATCCCAGCTGCTTGGGAGGCTGAGGCATGAGAACCGCTTGAACCCAGGAAGCGGAGGGTGCAGTGAGCAGAGATTGTGCCACTGCACTCCAGCCTGGGTCTGGGCAATAGAGCGAGACACTGTCTCAAACAAACAAACAAACAAACAAAGAAGAGGAAATAGCACAAACACAATAGAGTGGCTGGGGGGCATCTCAGACACAGGCATATGTCTCATGATACAGTAGGACCGAAGGCAGGGAGTGCTGGGTGAAGGGTGGGGGTTATAATTTTCTATAGCACTATTTAAATTTGAGTAGAAATTTGCAGGAATGATTAAACTTTGAGTATAGTTTTGATCAACTACAAGTAAAATTGGGTTCTCTCTCTAGTAATAGAATACCCTTCCAGATATTTGGATACATAAAAGAAATATCATTCATTCATTCATTCATTCATTCACTTATTAGAAGTAATAAGCAAATACTTGGTTATTTGCAATACCTACTGTGGTAGGTACTGGGTATAAGGGTGAATATACAGAGTTATGCCTGCCCTCCTCAAGCTTACATTCATTTTTACAGGCTCCTTAACCTCTGGTCCAGCACTTATAAATGAATAACCTGTGAACCACATACTTAATTTGTTTGTCCTACGTAATGTTAACTAATGCAGTATGAAAAAATATTTAAACTAACTGATAGCAATTATGGGTTGAATTGTGCCCCTAAAAATATGCGTTGAAGTCCTTAGCCCCCGATACCTCAGAATGTGACCTTATTTAGAAATAGGGTCAGTGCAGGTGTAGTTATTAAGATGAGGTCATACTGGAGCACAGAGGGCCTTTCATCCAACGTGACTGGTGTTCCTGTAAACAGAAGAGAAGAGGCACTGACACCTACACATACAACAGAAAAGTATTCTGTGACAGCCAAGGCACAGATTGGACTCATGCAGCTGCAAACCGAGGAATGGCAAGGATTGTTGACCACTGCCAGAAGCTAGAAGGCAAGGACCCAGAGTCCTAGAGAAAGCACGGTCCTGCTGACATCTTGACGTGGGGCTTCTAGCCTCTAGAATGGCGAGAGAATAAATGTCTGTTATTTTAAGCTGCCCAGTTTGTGGTACTTTGTTATGGCAACCCTAGGAAACAAATAAGCTAAGATTTTTCAAAAAAATCAGGACTTTTTATACAAAAATTCAGACTTTCATTTTCTCTTGGAACAGAGCAGATCTGGCAAGACTGGCAACGAGGGTGGAGCTGAGTAACTACCATCTTCTCCAGAGGTAGCACTCGACTGGCTTACTTTTCTGTGGCTCTCATAGGAATTTGTATTTATACCCAGCTGCCTTTAGCTACATTGTCTGCTTCTGGCCACAGTCTTACTTAATGCACCTGACCAGTGACTTCTTTGTTGTCAGGGGGTAACTGATTTACCCAAATCTCAGTGGAGATTTCACTGCCCATCCTAGTCAAGGGTATCAACCCTGCACTCCTTTCCCTGCTTTGTATTTCCCCATGGAACCCATCTATCTGTCTGTCTATTTATTTTAACTTCTGTGCTTTTTATTGTCTGTCTTCTCCTACTAGAATATAAACTCTCCAAGGACAGATACGTGTTTGTTCTGTTCACTGTGGTAGCCCCAGTGCCTACAGCAGAGGCTTGCTCATGAATACAGAAGTTATAGGATGCAAAAACTGGGATAAATTTCAGAAATCCACGAATGCAACCCCCACTAACCAGGCTGGCAGAGGGGACAAGACTTGACAAAGGTCATACAACCAATTAGTAGCCAAATGAGTGATAATCAGGACCCAAATGAATGATAAGCAGATTTTCTGTCCCAAGTCCCATGATTGTTCTGTGGTTTCAGGCTGCCTCCCTGCTCATGTAGTCATAGTGCTTGGATCTTAAGTACAGAAATATCAAGATGATAATAGAGAAATGATAACCATTATGTATTATGTCTAATTACTCATCTGCTACATGTTTTCAGAACAAAACTGAAAAAAATCTTTGTTTGTGTTCCTAGTATCTGAAAAGGTGACAAGAGATTTACTTCCTCTTTCATGATTATTCATACTAAATATTTAATTACTGATATTAATACTAAGGATTTAATTGTTATGGTTTAGTAAATAACTTCAGCTTTGGAAAGGATCATGGCTGATATCTTGATCGTCACATTTTGTGTTTCTTGTTAATGAGGTAGTAATAAAAGACTATGTTCCACCCACAAGATTTGAAATATAATATGATGCTAGAAAATCAAATGGTGGTTTTCCATTAGTTAACTCACCCAATTTTTATAGGAAAGATCTGTCTAATTATTAAAAAGAGAATACCAAGTCACAAAGAGGCCACTATCCGTCAGTCATTCATTTATTTAAGAAAACTTAATGAGGTTCTACTATGTGCCATATATCTCCAATCATAAGCCCTACTACCCTTCTAGGACTTATGTCTTAGAGCCATGTTTTCTGAAGTGGCCTACTGATTGAGGGTGGGAAGCACTTGCAAAACATACAGGTTTATAAGCTCCACCCTAGACCTACAGAATCACAATCTCAGGGAAAGAATCAGAAATTGTATGCCTACCAAGCGTGCACGTTCATTTTTATTAGGCATGCGTTGGTAACAGTTTTAGTGGGAGAAATCAACATTATTCAAGTTTATACTAATACATGTACAATTTCTAAAATAAGTACTATGGAAAACTGTATACAGTGATTGTTCATTTACTGTTCAATATATATTTATTGAGCACCTCCTGTATATCAAACACTGCTCTAGTGCTAGAGATACAACAGCAAACAAAGCAGATTAAAATTTCTGCACTCACAGAACTTTCATTTTAGTGAGGAAAACAGACAATGAACACATACTCAAATGGGATAGTTTCATATGGTTTTCAATGCCATTTCCTTTTGAGAAGGCTTTTTGTGCCAGGTAACCAGGCCAGGAGGAAAAGAAAGACAAGGGCAAGAGGTTGGATTTGAGGGACTTCGTTTCCCTGCTACTCTGGGGACCAAGCTTCAGAAGATGAGAGAGAAGTACTCAGATAAATCTAGGGTGATTTTGGAACCAAAGTCTTGATTTGTCTTCTCTAGGTCATTCTGGAAAGATCGCATGCTTTTCAGAGAAGCCCAGAGGCTAGTGTTGAGCTACTATCTCCAACAGACCAATTAGGAGTAGAGTAAAATTGGCTAAGAAAGGTGCTTGAAGGATAGTATAAAATGTTCTTTCTATTCCACTGATTCTCCAAGACTTTCCCCTGGAGTGTTGGGATCTAGAAGTTCCTGCATGGCTGGGAGAGGAGGGGTTAAGGGAGGGGTGGTGGCATGCAGAAATAGCTGAGAGTACTTGCTGGTGAAATATAACACAATATGCTAGCATCATATTATATTTCAAACCTTGTGGATAAAATATAGTCTTTGTGGACGGGTGTGGTGGCTCACGCCTGTAATCCCAGCACTTTGGGAGGCCAAGGCAGGTAGATCACGAGGTCAAGAGATTGAGACCATCCTGGCCAACATGGTGAAACCCGTCTCTACTAAAAATACAAAAATTAGCTGGGTGTGGTGGCGGGTGCCTGTAGGCCCAGCTACTCAGGAGGCTGAGGCAGGAGAATCACTTGAACTCGGGAGGCAGAGGTTGCAGTGAGCTGAGATCGCGCCACTGCACTCCAGCCTGGTGACAGAGTGAGATTCCATCTAAAAAAAAAAAAAAAAAGAATATAGTCTTTGTTTTGTGTGTGTGTGTTTTTTGTTTTGTTTTGTTGTTTTACTAACTCATGAAGGAGGAACACAAAGGCTATGGGAGGGGCAATGTGACTGTGGCTGAGAGCCACAGTGTGGACCACACAAGCCAGGAGTGGATTAGAATCAGAGAGAGGAGAGAGGGACAGTTTTAGGCTGGAAGAGACTTGTAAAAAATGATGAATGTTTTCAAAGATACACATAAATTTAATAGTATAATAAACCCCACATATACATCACTCATATTCTAGATTTTTCTCAGTCTTGTTTTTTTCTATAGTCCACCTCTTTTTTGGATAGAATATTTAATATCAAATATCAGACATAATGTCATTTTATTCATACAAACGTCAGTGTGCATGTCAAAAAATATAGGCAATTTTAACCATTACCACAGTGCTGTTATCACATCTTAAACAATTAACAACTGCTTCAAGAATTATCTAATATACAGTTCATATTAAATGTCCCTGATTGTTTTGGATTGCCTTTCTGCAGCTGGCTTGTTTGAATGGGGATTTAATCCACATACTGCATTTGGTTATTATGTCTCTTAAGTGTCTTTTAATCTAGAGCAGTCCCCTTGTATCATCAAGAGTAGGAACTTAAGAACAAAACAAGATCGGTGGGAAAAAAATAAACCATTGTCCTATTTTGCTCACCTGAGCTTCAGCGTAGATATTCTCACCCTGCTACAACAATAAGAAACATTAATAATTGTGGAGAATATCATCAAACTGGAAGGTTACTTTAGGAAATTTTCCTGGGTGAATTGTATTTACTGAAAAGCAGCTAGAATCTACTGGAGCAAAGACTCTTATTCAGGAAATATTTTTATGCACTATTTCCAAAGGCCATTGGATGAATGTGCCCCTCAATTTCTCAGTTGCCTTCCTATAAATCCTGCAAGACTCATCAGCAGCACCTACTCTGACTCACAGACTATTACAGCTTATTGAGAAATAACTTGGACTTCCCAGAAGACTAATTTACGTCAGCAAGCAAAAGGATAATCACAACTATAAATCTTAAATCTATCCATGTGTACAGCTGGGTTAAAAAAATTCAATAGTATATTGTGACTTTCAACCAAAAGAGGACTTTGATTTCTTATTTTTTTAAAAAATAATCCACAACGTTATAAAAGTCCTCCAACTTTATTGCTGTTTCTTTCCTGCTACTGTGTAGGGTAAGACCGTGTAAATTACAGCTAAAGGACCAAAGTTCATTGTTAGCATCTCTTTGTTCTGGTTTAGAGGTTGTTGGGAAACCAGAGAACAATTATTTTAAAGAAAAACAACAGAAGTTAGACAACAGTACAAATACATACAGAGAAATTTCTCACATGAAAAAGCATTATCAGTCTTGATTTGTGTAAATTCCCAGTTTTAGAAATTGAATTCATTCCTTCTTATTGATTTCTTGGTTAATTGACACAAAAGTGCCTCTGGGAATGATTCCTAAAAGTGGTGATTAAAATGATCTCCTGAAATGCAGACTGTGCCCATAGCCAATCCAGGTTATTCCCCTCCATGCTTATGTTATATTCTTTGGCCAAAGATGGATTATTTATAGCAGAAGTGCCAGGGCTCAAAGCATCCTGCTTACCTTTTGTTGTCAAGGTAACAACTTAGATTTTTCCCCCTTTGGTTGAAAGGTCAGATTTCTGGTGGTATGAGTCACAGAGCTCAGGGGGATTTTAAAAATTGAGATAGCACTTTTTCAAAGACAAATTAAAAATCAGAGCCTTATACACAACCAGACCATTTAAAATTGGATTTGAACCAGTAGATAGTTTACAATAATTAACCCTGACACCTCCGTTGTTGTGCTGCAGGGAAGCATGGATGGGTCACTTCACTGGTTGCAAAGACCCATTCCTCAGATTGTAGCCCTCTTGGCTATTTACTGGGTCTGTTCTTTGCCGATCATAATTGCTGTTTCTCTTTTGCACAATGTGTGACAGAGATTATTTAAAGTATTTATATTTAAATGACAGATCTAGAAACTTCAAAATTACAATGGAGAATATTTTGGGATTTACTTTGAAAGATAATTTTACACCTATGACAATGATATCACTTACCTGTGGCCTGACTATTTTAAGCACATGTATTAACTGTTTAAATCTCTCTCAAAACAACCATCTGAAATAGAAACTGTTATTATTCTAAATTCCTCTTTACAAGCAAGGAAGCGAGACATAGATTGGATAAGCAACTTACTTCAGGTCACATGATTGGGAAGTAGCAAAGGTAAGATTTGCTCCCCTCCATTTTAGTTAGTAAGTCTGCACCCTTAACTACTCTGCCATGTTTCACTTTACAAGCTTATGACTCTAATTAAGACCCAGGAAGAAACAAAGGTGGCATTATTCTCAGGAGGGATGGAAGGGGAGCTGTGCCTTCCTGAGACCCTCCAACTTCCACAATACCTCCTCCCTGATGTAGCGCCTCTCTAACCCCATGCCTGCCCTGTACTAGCCAATAAGACCATCTATGGGCCTTTAAGAGAATTTTTCTTTACAAGATGCATTCTTCCAATCACCTATCTGGGGTAAGAAGAGAGTTGAACAAAATTCCAGAAATTCACTTTATGGACTCCCCAAAATTCAACTGGATGTCTCAAATTTTAAAGTGTGGTGAATTCAGTATGCTTTAAGTTGCAGGCATGGTGACTGCAATCTACTCCTATTATAATCGTAGCTACAATTTGTTAAACACATATGAAGTACTAGTACTCTGAATGAATTATCTTTCATCTTTACCCCACATCCCTGGGAGAGGCAGCCAATCCAGTTGTGAAGGGACTGACGATCAGGGAAACAAGATGTTCCCTGAGTCACACACTGGGAAGGGACAGAGTCAGGATTAGAATCTGGGCCTGCCTTGCCCCAAAGTCTATTCTCCTTTTGCAGCATCATTTTCTCATTTAAAACACAAAACAAAACACAACAAAAAAACATGCCAGGTGTGATGACTCACTTCTGTAATCTCAGCACTTTGGGTGGCCAAGGTGGGAGGATCCCTTAAGGCTAGGAGTTCAAGACCAGCCTGGGCAACTTAGCAAGACACTGTCTCTACATAACATAAATAATAATAATAATAATAATAATAATTCAGGGATATAACTAGTTTAGTGGCACAATCCAATGTTGTTCAAAGAGAACTCTAGAAACAAAGTTTTGAGAATCTAGATGTGTGTTAGGGCTTTGTGAAATGAATTGGCACCTTCTACTGACTATAAACAATGATCATGAAAGGGAGTGGATTAAAAAAATTTGATACAAACTCAGATTTACAATAAGTGCTAGTGTTTCTTTGCTATGTGTTAATGGCTTTTCATAATTACTGGAAAGCCTACCCCATTCTTGACAATAACCTTTGCATCAGAGGCTTACAAAGACAGGCCCAGGAGGACAGAGCACCCTGGGTAATTTTCAGAGTCCTGTTTAGGTGAGGAAAATAGTCATAAACTCATCCTTTCTCCCTAAAGTCGAAAGTAACCCCTGATTTCTGCAGCATCTCCCAGCTCTAATATTCAGAAAGGGCTCAACAATGCTAAGGAGTTTCATTCAGCGAAACCTATTCTTCTGGTGCTCTCCACAGACCTACACAAAGTGGGTTCATTCCCATTTATAAAAGTTTGTTGAGTTCCTGGGAACATCTGACTCATATGTATTCGAGATCTGCTTAACCACAGGTAAGATTTGACTGGATGCACTGGTTTCATACATCAAAGAAAAAATGGTTACAAAGTGATGACTTACTACACAGATTTGGATGAAGCTCAGGGTAAGTCACTTTGGCCCCTCAAGCATGGCAGCCTGATGTAACAGAGGGTAGAGTGAATATTTAGTTTGTGTGCCCCTCTTCTCCCAACCTCTTCTCCCAGATGTGAATGCAGCTGGCTCCTTCTCATCCCCAGGTCTCAGCTGGGATTTCCCCTCCGAGGGTGCTGGCTTGAGCATTCAGGCCAATACAGCAGTGTTTCGTCATCCTCTCCCAGGGCTCTGGTTTTTCATCCCCTCCACCCTCACCCCACCCTCATCATAATTTGCAATTATGTATTTATTTGTGTGTTTCTTTGGTTATGGTGTGCCTACTCAACAGTTTGTACACTTTAGTGAGGGCAGAGGCCATATCTGCTCTTCAATAGCAACCTTAAGAAGTTTGGCTCCTGGACAAAACCTGTGTGTGATTTTCCAGGCCTCATGTGGAAGCTGCCCTCCCCACACCAGGCTTGGTGTATGGGCCCATGCATTGCAGCCTCTGATGGAATTGCAGTCAAGGCCTCAGGCCCACTGGCTAGCCTTGTTCTTAGACGTATCTGTATTCCTAGCCCAGGAAGCCTCTATGTGGAGGTCTCTTTATGGGAGTCCTTCAGTAGAGACTTTCTCAGGTGCCACTGCCGAGACCTCCTCATAGTGGGAGGGGAAGCCTCTCCACTCTGACTCAATACTCTCCCACATTAGCTCTTTCCCTTCCTCTCCCCTCCCCCTGGTTCCATAAGATGGCAGGAATCTTTGGTCAGGGCTCCCTTGATAGTGAGACAGTTCCCTACATATGTGTTGATCCATCTGACCCTCACTGGTGTCATTCCACAGAGAAAAATGAAACAGAAAGGGGGTTGGTGCTTCCTCCAACTTCCTCTTGCTAATACTCTTATAGTAAGGGATTAAAGGTTTGATTGTTACTTTCATTTGAGCTTAATTGTCTTAATCAGCTGCTCTGATACTTGGTGCCTCAGCTTAGCTCTTTAAAACATTAGTAGGTGCTCAATAAATATTATGCAAAAGATTGAACAAATGAACCAAGAATCTCTTCAGGAATTCTGCTAAGTACTTCAATCATTCCATGAACATTTTTGAAATACCTACTATGTGTCTGGTACTGTTCTAGGTTCTTGGGATCTATATAAAGATTCCTGCCATCAAAGAGCTTGTGTTATGTGCAGCCTCTCATTATCCCACTTCATCCTCACAGCTATCCTGGCGGGGAAAAATGGAAAACTAGAAAGGTTCATAATTTGCTTAAGATCATAAAACTTGTAGGTAGCAGAAATGAAATTCGAAAAATCTCTTCTTTCTCTGGTGCCATGGCCTTGTCATCCCAAACCACCAGGGCAGAGTTTAGCTTCTTTTCTGATCCCAGGGATCTAGAATCCTCAGGTACTCCAAGGTCAGGGAAATCCTGGCCTATCACTTCCCTGGCATCCAGAAGGCTGTTAGAAGGAGGCTGAGGAAACCCACAATGTGCCCTGTTGATGAAGCCTGTGGATGTAGCTTCCACCCAGCTGGTGGCAGTAGGACTGACAAGGCCCGTGCACCCAAAACCCTTCTGCTCTTACCTCTTTAGGAGCAGCCTCAACTGGGTCCTCTTAGCCTAAGATCTCTGAAAGAGGCCCCTTAGCCTAAGATCTCTGAAAGAGGCCTCTTCAGGCTCAGTGCACAGAAGCAGGGCATAGAAAGTGGAGGCAAAAGAACTGAGAGCCAGTGGTGATTCTATGCCTTTCCTTTGTCAGCAGAGTTCTAAAAAAGGCCCTTCTCTATGGGCTAAAGATTCAGCAGTGACAGAAGAGGATTTAATATTCCTTTTCCTTAGATTTTATTTATTTTTATTATTTTTTTGAGACGGAGTCCCACTCTGTTGCCCAGGCTGGAGTGCAGTGGCGGGATCTCGGCTCACTGCAACCTCCACCTCTCAGGTTCAAGTGATTCTCCTGCATCAGCCTCCCGAGTAGCTGGGATTACAGGCACCTGCCACCACACCTGGCTAAAGTTCTACTACTTTTATTGCTCATGATTCTATGTCTAAAAACTTTGCTAAATGATGCTCAAAATTTTTATTTATTCTTTGAGATTGGGTGATTTCATGGCCAATACAACCTTGAAAACGAGGCATGGTTTTATTTTTTAACATTTTGAAGTTTGGCAGCTTTTTAGAAAGCTAAACACATGCTAACCATTTGATCCAGCAATTCAGCTCCTTTACATTTAGCCGAGAGAAATGTAAACATGTGTCCACACGAAGACTTATATTGAAATGTTCATAGCAGAGACACTATAGTCAAAAACTGGAAACACACCAATGATCCATCAACTGGTGAATGCATAAACAAAATGTGATCTACCCACAATGGCCACACTGGCAGCTGACTACTAAAAAATAACAAAATACTCATATGAGCAACAACGTGAATGAACCTCAAAAACACACTAGACGCAAAGCCTACATATTGTGTTATTCCATTTATACGAAATTTCTAGAAATGGCAAAACAACAGATACAGAAAGCACATCATTTGTTACCTGGATTTGAGGTGGGAGGAGAAATCAACAGCAAATGGCAAGAGGGAATTTTGGAGATGATGAGACTTTGGGGAAAGTGGACTGTGGTGACAGTTGCACAACTGTGTGTACCACTACCAAATCTTGTCAAATCGTACACTTCAAGTGGGTGACTTTTATGGTTATATTATACCTCAATAAATCTATGAGAAGGGGGAAGAGGAATAAGTTGGTTAGGCAGTGGTCTGTCCTTAAGATGAGCAAAAAAACACGTTAGGTTAAAAAAAAAAAAAACAAGTATTCTAAGCACAAACTATTTCCTTGGGATATGATTGCAAATTTAAAATCTGCTCATGAGGAAATTAATATTTGCTCAAACACAGTTATCATCTGACATTTCAAGCTGGTTCCTGTGTGGGTGGAAATGTGCAAGCACATCCGTGTTACCTCTTGGAATTCTTTGGAGGACTTTTTTTTGACAAGATCACAGGATAAACTGCCATCGTGTATGGGAAATGAGAAAAGAGACAATATCTGTGCTGAACTGGATGTGCCGGTGAGGTCTTTTTGAAAAAGCTAACGGGGCCAGATAGAGCTGGGGAGAGGGTGGAGAGTGATAAGGTAGGACTGGCAGCAAGATTCGAATTCTCCTCCCTCCAGCTGCCCTGCTGAGAGGACCAATGGACGTAAGAAACAAAGCATGTCATAGGCCCTGCATTCAAACAATATCAATCGGCCCTCAGAGAAAGCACACTATGGTCAAGGTGGCATTTCAATGAAGCAGACAGCTGCCTTCTGGCCTGCATGTCAGCCTCCCTGCAGCCTGGAGAGTCACTTCTCTCTCTGTGGGAAAGCCTGCTGGAGGCATATTGGCTGCAAGATGAGGTTTCTTTTTCCATTTTCTTCTTCTTTTTTGCAAAAATCAGCTTGAAGCTCGTTAATGTCAGGAATGAGAGTGAAGCACTCTTAGGAAATATGAAAGGTGGGGTGTAGGCCAGGGGAAGGACTAAGAGGGTGGAGGTGTTGGAAAGGTGGGATAAAAGCATGGTGGAGGGGAAGGCGTGAGCCCTGTCATTTGGGCTGCTGCGCTTGGGCTTCTATTCCCTCAAGTGAGACTATCAGAAGGAGTCCGCATTTTCAATAGAGCAGCACGACATTAAGCGGATGGTTTCTGAACACTGGCACTTCAGACTGTGAGGTCTCTGTGGGTGGGTTTTATGTCATGCTCTTTGGTTGCTGGAATAGAAATCCCACGGGAATCGTGTAGCAGCAGCAGCCTTTGTGGATAGGAAAGAGGATTATGTGAGGTGGGGAAGAGCTTTCTTTCCCCCTTTCTTCTCTTTTCTTTTTCTTTTTAATGGGGGCATTCAATTTCCCAGAGAAATGGAACCATGTCTTCACAGCCAAAGAAAAAAGGGAGGTTTAAGGCAGAGCTCAAATAATTTAGGCCAAAGAGGATTTGTGCTGGCCACCCCCTTCCACCTCCATCTTACATAGGAGAATATATTGTGAATAAGTACTTCTGAGGCAAAAAGGAGGAAAATGAGCCAAGAATAAAAACAAACTATTCATAGGTAAGGACATATAAGTGAAAATCAATATAGGAAAAGGCTTGAAACTCCTAGTAACTAGTGAAATACAAACTAAAGCAAACATGAGATACCAGTTTTTACATTTCTAATTGAAAATGATTGGAAGGTATTACAGTACTCTGAAGACAAGGGCCTTCCATATATTGCTTGTGGGAATGTAAATTACAGTAGCCTTTTAGTAAGGCAACCAATAACTGGCTTTTTAAGTCTAAAAAGAAATCAGAAAAGACCCCCAAGTCCTCCTCTTTATAATTAACCTCACAGAAATGAAAAGCACCAGATTGTTGGATGGCAGAAAAACCGGAAACAACCCAAAGCCATGAACCATGAATCAAAGAGGGATGAAGAATTATGGGGCATCTATATTATAGAGGGCCATGTAGATATTTAAAGATGTGAATTGGGGTCATATTGATTAATCTGGCAAAAATTTCCATAGTCTTATGTTTGCAAATGTTTCTAAGTAATACATATGGTAGATCTAATACTTAGTAAAATAACAGAAATTCCCACCCCACCCCCAAAAGCATATAGAGGTCAATGTTTAGATGAATAGAAGGAAGAAAGAAAGAAAGAAAGAAAGAAAGAAAGAAAGAAAGAAAGAAAGAAGAAAGAAAGAAAGAAAGAAAGAAAGAAAGAAAGAAAGAAAGAAAGAAAGAAAGAAAGACTGCTATGAACTCAGTCCTGTACTGAGATCCTGTTTCTGCTATCAAACAGCTTACAACCTAGTTCAAATAATAATATAAACAAAAGCAACCAGAGAAAAACAAATGACAATACATGTCAAGATATTCTTTGCCTTTGGAGGCTGGACAACAGTGTGGGCCAAGGCAAGAGGGTAGAATTATGTGTTATTTTTATTTGATGGAAGAGAAGGTAGTCAGAGATTTGAAGTACAGGATTTGTGTTATGAGTACTGTGAGAGAAAAAAGGTTAAATCTACTGGGTGGAACTATCACATCAATCTTGTCAACTGTGTTTTTTCCAAATGTTCCAAATTTTTGCTGACTATTTTTTATGTGAAAAAAATAAAGTCCTGTGTACTTAACAACAGAGACATGTTCTGGGAAATGTGTTGTTAGATGACTTTGTTGTATGTATATCATAGGTGTGCAGCTCTTACACAAACCTAGATAATATAGCCTACTACACACCTACACACAATACGCCACAAAGCATGTTACTGTACTGAATACTGTAGACAATTGTAACAATTCACTTGGCAATAAGAATTTTTCAGCTCCATCATAATCCTATGGGACCACCATTTTATATGTGGTCTGTCCTTGACTGAACTGTTATGTGGCACATGACTATACTAAAAAAGGTGTTTTAATATTTCCTGTTTAATGGTGGATTTGTCCATTTCCTTTTGAATATTACTTAAATTGGGTGATGGGTTCATTGCATTATTGATCTGTTTCTTCTACTTTCAGAAAAAAAAGGGATTTATTTGGTGTATATAGAAACAAAACAAATTTTCCTCTGGTCAATTTTTGCATTTTGTATTTTTGCAGCTATCGTAAATTAAGAATTTTCATATCTTTCTGGTGAAATGATCCTATTATGATTGTATGGCTACCATTTCTACCCCTAGTAATGCTTTTTATCTTAAAGTAAATTTTGTCAGATGTTAATGTTGTTCCACAAGGTTTTTTTTTGACTGATATTTAACTAGTATGAGATGATTATGCCTGTTTTATTTTTTAGGTATGTCTCTGACTAATTGTTTATAGATAAGAGTTTTTAAAAATCTATACTTCTAATCTTTAAATGAAGAGTTTAGCCCATGTACATTTATTGTGTTACTGACATATTTAAGTTTTTTTTGTCCTGTACTATTTAATATTTTATAGTTGTCTCAGGCCTTTTCATTCAATGACGTCTTTCCTTTTCTGATGCCTCTGGTATCTGACCTGTAACTTTTTAATCTAGATATGGCCTTTCTGCCGAAGTTTTCAGGTTGACGCCTCAGCCAGGCACTCTACCTGACTTTGTTAACTTTATTTTTATTTGCACTTGGTGCCACACTCTTCAGCCCACTCCACCTCCAGTCCCTGGGGCCACCACTTCTCAGGGAGGAGCAGTCAGGCATTTCTTGTCATCTAAGCTCTAGCCATTGGATTCATCTTCATTCCTGACTTCTGTAGTCAACATGGTCTGACATTGTGCTTTAAAATATATCTCTTTTCCATCATCTATTTCCATGACTATTATCACAACCCACATTTAGGTTCTTAGCACTTCATAGTTACACATTTAACAGCTACAATCCCATTTCCCTAGACGGTGATTAGTTATACATTTAAGCACTTGACTTTGTTCTGGCTAATGTTATGTAAGACAAAGTCACTGGGAGATTCTTAGAAAAGTTTTTCTCTGAGACAAAGGGACACATAAGGAGAGAAATTAGCGTTCCTGTGTTTGGAGGTGATTGCACACAAAAGCAATATCTGAAACTGAGACCACCCTCTGTGTCCATAAGTGAACAAGCTTGAAGATGAAAATCAATACGGTGAAGAGCAGAAAGGTGGAAAAGCCTAGGTTATTGATGATGTCAGTCCTAGAACCGGTGCAACTAGATCCAAATGTTGTTGACATCAATTACAGACAAACATTCCTCTACCTACAGCATGAAACAAAGTAGCTTAGAATATGTGAGCAGCCACTATAGAGTGAAACTGTTAATAAATATATTACTATACAGTTAATTATACAGGCATACCTCGTTTTATTGTGCTTCTCTTTACTGTGCTTTGCCGATATTGCATTTTTTACAAATTGAAGGTTTATGGCAACCCTGCATTGAACAAGTCTATAGGCACACTTTTTCAACAGCACGTGTTTACTTTGTGTAACATTTTGGTAATTTTCAAAACATTGCAAAACATTTTCATCATTATTTTATCTGTTATAGTGATCTGTGATCAGTGATCTTTAATGTTACTACTGTAATTTTTTGGGGGGACCACAAACTACTCCCATACGAGGCGGCGAACTTATCTGATAAATGTTGTGGGTGTTCTGACTGCTCCAAAGACCCGCCCCTCTCCTCTGGTCTCCCTATTCCCTGAGGCACACAATATTGAAATTAAGCCAGTTAATATCCCAACAATGACCTCTAACTGTTCAAGTGAAAGGAAGACTTAGTGTTGATCTGGCTTAAATCAAAATCTAGAAATGATTAAGCTTACTGAGGAAAGTCCTGTTGAAAGCTGAGATAGGCTGAAAGCTAGGCCTCTTGCACCAGTTAGCCAAGTTGTTGAAATGGCAACAAAGGATTTAGAAGGTTACATAAATGTAGTTGATAAAGCAGCAGCAGGGTTTGAGAGGATTGACTCCAATTTTGAAAGAAATTCTACTATGGGTAAATGCTATCCAACAGCGTCACATAGTACAGACAAATCTTTCACAAAAGGAAGAGTCAGTCAATAAGGCAAACTTCATTGTTGTCTTATTTTTAAAAATTGCCACAGCCACCTCAGTCTTCAGCAACTACCACCCTGATCAGTCAGTAGACGTGAATGTGGAGGCAAGACCCTCCATCAGCAAAAAGATTACAACTCACAGAAGGCTCAGATAATTTTTAGAATCTTTTTAGCATAGTTTTAAAATTAAGACACGCACTTTTTTTTTAAGACAAAATGCTATTGCACACCTAGTAGACTACAATATAGTGCAAATATAACTTTATATGCACTGAGAAACAAAAGTTCTTGTGACTTGCATTATTTCAATTGTTTATTGTAGTGGTCTGGAACCAAACCCAGAATATCTCTGAGGTATGCTCATATAAAGAGAAGTATAATGTCTAGAAAAGGATTGACGTTCATTTATATATTTTACCCAGTTCTTCCACACTAGGGAACTAGTTATAAAAGGTTTAGCAGGTGTGGTTCAGAGGACTATTTCTGGTTTGATTCTGTTCTTTTTTTAAATGTATTTTATTTTCATTTTATTTTTGTTTAACCCTAAGCTTGCCAATGTTTTTTTTTCTTTCTTTCTTTTTTTTTTTGCATGCACAATGTTTATTAGAAATCTCTGGGATCGACATCTATAAAGGAGAAGGGAAAGAAAGTGTTGGGTAGCTACATCTCAACTGAGCCCACAGGAAAAATTTGGAAGAAGAATGGTCCTCCATAGTGGTCTTGAGTTCAAAAGACATAACTCGTCCTTTGTAGCTCCATGTTCATCAGTCATTGAATGTGAGCCATGTAGCCTTGGACCTAGAGGCTGGGTTAACACAATTTCAGAGGGGCTGGCTATGAAAAGGTGGCAGCAGACATACTCGCAACAGTAAGGACAACAAGATGTTCATTGTTTCACTGAAGGAAAATCTGAATGGTGCATCACTAGTTAACAAGATAATTATTTACCACAAATAAAATGGTACAATTGTATTATCTTGATCCTTATTGCTTGACATATTTTATTATACACCACTACTTTATTAAAGTCAGAGATCCATAGCCTTAAACCTGATATTGAATTCTAGAGGGAAAATGCAATTACATGCAATAGCAATTACACGGCTAAGAGCTAAGTAGCTAATTAGAGTTGAGGTTTATCCTTTTAAAGAAAATGGCCATACTGCCCAAGGTAATTTATAAATTCAATGCCATCCCCATCAAGCTACCAATGACTTTCTTCACAGAATTGGAAAAAACTACTTTAAAGTTCATATGGAACCAAAAAAGAGCCCGCATTGCCAAGTCAATCCTAAGCCAAAGGAACAAAGCTGGAGGCATCACGCTACCTGACTTCAAACTATACTACAAGGCTACAGTAACCAAAGCAGCATGGTACTGGTACCAAAACAGAGATATAGACCAATAGAAAAGAACAGAGCCCTCAGAAATAGTGCCGCATATCTACAACCATCTGATCTTTGACAAACCAGACAAAAACAAGAAATGGGGAAATGATTCCATATTTAATAAATGGTGCTGGGAAAACTGGCTAGCCATATGTAGAAAGCTGAAACTGGATCCCTTCCTTACACCTTATACAAAAATTAATTCAAGATGGATTAAAGACTTAAATGTTAGACCTAAAATCATAAAAACCCTAAAAGAAAACCTAGGCAATACCATTCAGGACATAGGCATGGGCAAGGACTTCATGTCTAAAACACCAAAAGCAAGGGCAACAAAAGCCAAAATTGACAAATGGGATGTAATGAAACTAAAGAGCTTCTGCACAGCAAAAGAAACTACCATCACAGTGAACAGGCAACCTACAGAATGGGAGAAAATTTTTGCAATCTAGTCATCTGACAAAGGGCTAATATCCAGAATCTACAATGAACTCCAACAAATTTACAAGAAAAAAACAAAAAACCCCATCAAAAAGTGGGCAAAGGATATGAACAGACACTTTTCAAAAGAAGACATTTATGCAGCCAAAAGACACATGTAAAAAATGCTCATCATCACTGGCCATCAGAGAAATGCAAATCAAAACCACAATGAGATACCATCTCACACCAGTTAGAAGATCATTAAAAAGTCAGGAAACAACAGGTGCTGGAGAGGATGTGGAGAAGTAGGAAGACTTTTACACTGTTGGTGGGACTGTAAACTAGTTCAACGATCTAGAACTAGAAATACCATTTGACCCAGCCATCCCATTACTGGGTATATACCCAAAGGATTATAAATCATGCTGCTATAAAGACACATGCACACGTATGTTTGTTGCGGCACTATTCACAATAGCAAAGACTTGGAACCACGCCAAATGTCCAACAATCATAGACTGGATTAAGAATACGTGGCACATATACACCATGGAATATTATGCAGCCATAAAAAATGATGAGTTAATGTCCTTTGTGGGGACACAGATGAAGCTGGAAAACATCATTCTCAGCAAACTATGGCAAGGACAAAAAACCAAACACTGCATGTTCTCACTCATAGCTGGGAATTGAACAATGAGAACACATGGACACAGGAAAGGGAACATCACACACTAGGGCCTGTTGTGGGGTGGGGGGAGTGGGGAGGGATAGCATTTGGAGATATACCTAATGTTAAATGACGAGTTACTGGGTGAAGCAAACCAACATGGCACATGTATACATATGTAACTAACCTGCACGTTTGGCACATGTACTCTAAAACTTAAAGTATAATAAAAAAAAATACAGCACTAACACCCCTAAAAAAAAAAACTGTTTCTAGGTCTAATTTGTCTCCCAAATTGCAATAAATATGCTAATTCTAAAGACGAATATTTTCCATGAATAAAAAAGTTATTTGGGCAAGTAACCTAACTGGTTTCTTCATCTATAGAATAGATGATAATAGATGTTTCACAGTGCTGTATAAGCAGAAGTTCTATCCACAGTTTCTTTAAAAGCTTGCCAATGTTTTCTTTCCTTGGACAGCATTTGTCTTATTTTGATACCCACCTACAATCATATTAGAAACTTAGTAAAAACTACTTAGTGATTCCATTTTGAATTTGCAGCCTTATGACCAAAATGTTTTGAGTATAAGCTTATCCATATGCCAGAAAAACTTCAGGAACTGTTAATGTCTCTTCTTTTACAGAAATTCCACCTCTATCTTGATGTAATAGGGCTGATCAAGAAAATTAGAATCCAAGGGGCCAGAAAGCTAATTTCCTTAAATGCAACAAAAAGAAAAGTTTTTCCAACTACCACTGTGCAATAAGAAATATTTCTTTCAAGTACCAATTTCTTCAACTGTACAATGAATTATAATTTGAAGATTTTCAAAAATAATAGAGTAACAACAAAATATGATAAAATTAAGACTACATGAAAATAGAGTAAATGGAATAATAATTCTAATAAAGACTAAAATAAAATGACATTTATTATGGATTTTGTAATCAGTACACAATTATATATTTAAATTTTACTTTATAGACATAAGATTACAGCCAAGGAGGTTAATTTCAAATTTTATGACCAGCTACTTGTACTTTTTTATCACATTTGAAAATATTCACTCTTACTACTTTACTTCAAACAGTCACCTATAAATTTATTTAGACAATAATAATTAAAGGCCTTTTCTTTTTCAGGACAATAAAAAAATTAAAGGACATTTAAGATACTGCTAAAGAAGCTTCACTTCTTGATTATGGCCTCTGCATTGAAGATCTGTAGCAATTATTTTAATTAATTTTCAAATCTTCCCACAGCCTCTCTGTTCAAAAAAACTTTATCTTGAAATAATTTTTGTGAATACAAATCAAAAATTGATCCACAAGACAATTCTACTATAAAGACACATGCACACTTACATTTATTACAGCACTATTTACAATAGCAAAGACTTGGAACCAACCCAAATGCCCATCAATCATAGAGTGGATAAAGAAAATGTGGCACATATACACCATGGAATACTATTCAGCCATTAAAAAGAATGAGTTCATGTTCTTTGCAAGGACTTGGATGAAGCTGGAAACCATCATTCTCAGCAAACTAACACAGGAACAGAAAACCAAACACCTCATGTTCTCACTCATAAGTGGAGTTGAACAATAAGAACACATGGACACAGGGAGGGGAACATCACACATCAGGGCTTATTGGGAGGTGGAGGGAAAGAGGAGGGAGAGCATTAGGACAACTACCTAATGCATGCAGGGCTTAAAACCTAGATGATGGGTTGATAGGTGCAGCAGACCACCATGGCACATGTATATCTATGTAACTAACCTGCATATTCTGCACATATATCCCAGAACTTAAAGTAAAAAAAAAAAAACAGTTGATCTACAAAACAGTATTACAAGTCACTTATTTTAACAAGTCTCCTAAATATTTTCTGCATGAGTTTTCTTGATTACAATATATTGGTAACATGGACACACTTTTTTTTTTTTTTTGAGACAAAGTCTCGCTCTGATGCCCAGGCTGGAGTGCAATGGTGCTATATCGGCTCTGCCTCCCGGGTTCAAGCGATTCTACTGCCTCAGCCTCCCGAGTAGCTGAGACTACAGGCGCCCAGCACCACGCCTGGCTAATTTTTTTGTATTTTTAGTAGAGATAGGGTTTCACTGTGTTAGCCAGGATGGTCTCAATCTCCTGATCTCGTGATCCACCCGCCTTGCCCTCCCAAAGTGCTGGGATTACAGGCGTGAGCTACTGCGCCCGGCCAACGCGCTTTTAATATAACAGAATATTTAGTTACATCAGTTTCCCATCAACCTGCTAAAATCATTTAATGATTGTATTGGTCATTCCCACTGATTGGTGGGAACTCTTATACTAATGGTTCCCATAGTTTCTTTCCACTGCATTATTTTTCTTGCCAGACTTAGTTCATTTGCAGCCTGAAGAATCGCTCTTCTATTGGGCCACCTTGAAGTTGGTCTTCTAGTTCTTTAACATCTGGTTCCACTTCAGCCATAGCCAGCTTGTCATTTGTAATCTGTTCTGTATACTTTTTATATGCTTCATTTTTAGGGATTTGCTAAAGAATATCAAGAGTCTTTGTGTACAATATTCTTAGCCTCTCATGTAGGCTCTTTCATAAAGCCAATGGCATTCCTCAGTGTCTGATTCTGTTCTTGTTATTCCATGCTCTCCTTGCCACCATGTCTTTATATCAAAACTTTTACTATCATTTACAGGAAAAAATAAATCTCAACCTCAGCTTAAGTGATAACTCTTATTTTAAATTCTGGCTCTTTTTAAAGTTATGGATAACGAGGGGTCCTTCATACATACTGAAAGCTACCTACCACAAGTTACTATTACTTTTATACTGCATTGCTACAAGGTAGTTCATCACCTGTGAGAAACTTGAGGTTCTTTTCTTGTTATCTGGGGAACGGTTCAGCCTCTGTTTGCTTGGAATTGCTTTTGTTGGGCCATCCCCAACTCTTCTCTGTCCTTTGCCTCCATTCAATGAGGGATTAGAATAAGTTTATTTATTTAGTTATTTACTTAGTTAGTTAGTTATTTTGAGATGGAGTCTTTTTCTGCTGCTCAGGCTGGAGTGCAGGGGCATGATTTCGCTCACTGCAGCCTCTGCCTCCCAGGTTCAAGCGATTCTCCTGCCTCAGCCTCCCAAGTAACTGCGATTACAGGTGTGCACCACCATGCGTGGCTAATTTTTGCATTTTTAGTAGAGACAGCGTTTTGCCATGTTGGCCAGCCTGGTCTCGAACTCCTGACCTCAGGTGATCCACCTTGTCCTCCCAAAGTGCTGGGATTACAGGCGTGAGACACCGTTCCTGGCCTAAAATAAGTTTAGGCACTGCTGAAGAGAAAGAGCAGGCATGTTTTATATTTTGATGCTTTTCTTAGTTAATTTCAATGAATTTCTTCATTGCAAAGAAACATGGACTCTAAGCTACTTCCTGTGTAACACCATTAAACCTCCTTCCTGCTGAGATTCAAGCCTGGAGTCTCATAGTACACCCAGCATGATGCTTGGGTTGGTGGGGGTACATACTGGTTTAGAATTTCCAAGGGACTGAGCTACAATGGGGTTTATTTTTGCAGCCTGCCCAACTTCCAACTGGGGAGTTGCAATTTAATTAGTGAAAAAGCTGAGCCACTTTCCCTTATTCTCTCTCTATGAAGAGGCAAGATGGCGGTAGAACTAGATTGCAAGACAAAGGGACTCTTCACTCTATTCCTTACCTGGGAGGGCACAGCACTTTATCTAGGCTGAAGAGGAGAAAAAAATGAACAAAAGTTCAACCTTAAAGAGAAGTGAAAATGGCATAAAAAATGTTATGAAACAGAATATAAAAATGGTAATTCCAAAATAAAAATAGATCAGAGTTAGATATTTTTACATGTAGGAATCTGTGACTTCCTGAATGGTAACTACTTTTTCCATGGTTTAAAAAAATAAATCAGTGACTTATAAAGCACTGTTTCTATCCTCCAATTTAGGAAGAACATTTGGTGTATAGAAAATAAAATTATCTGTAGCTTTTATCTGTCGCTTTACTGTATTGATCTTTCAAAGTATTTTTTTGTTTGTTTTTGTAAAAACGGGGCCATCTTTATGTGACATACACATTTTTAAAAGTGTTTTCACCACTCCCAAGTCAATCGTCCTGTTATTTTGGACTCTAACCTGCGTCATTTGATTTCACTGAAACGCTTGGGGCATCTCTATTGCTACATTGCTGTAATTAATCATTTCCTTTTCAGTTAATCTGGCATGGGGCCTCTCTTTAGCCAGACATAGATGTCTCCTCTTCTCAGCTCATATTATTTTAGTTTTATCTACCTCCATGTGTGTTCTCCATTGGTGTTTATTTTTGCCATTTGGTCATTCATTATGTGATGACAGGAGGGTGAGAAGAAAGGTAATTGGCTGGTAGGTGTCTTGATCAAGAGGAAATCACGATCATATTTATTTTTAAGAAGAAGAAAAAGAAACCAGAATACACAAGAAATAACTTCCAAAGATTCAGATAACTAGGAGGAGAGCTTTCCTATGTAAGCGAAAACCTTTGATGACAATGTTTTCTTAGGGGACTAACATACTAGATAGACTAGAAATAGACCCCTGTAGCTGATATGAGTTGGACGCAAAACTTCCATAGATTTTCAGGGAAAAAAATGCTTTTATTATAGAAAATGTAAAACATACAAAACTAGAGAGACTAATATATTGAGACAATGGAAAGTAATGAAATATACTCAAGACCCAACTTAAGCAATTGTCACTTTCCACGGAACTCTTAATTTTTTAACTTCTAAATAGGACTTCCCTGCAACTTCAACTGGTCAAGCCTTAAGGGAATCAAAGCCTCCCTCAAACGAGGGTAAATGGCAGCCTTGAAGATTCCTACAAAATGCTTTTTTAAAATGTGAATTATTTTATTTAAGCATGCATGCATACATAAAGACAAACACACAAATAAAATGTATAGCTCAATGATCCTTTATTAACTACGTGTGTCTCTGTAACTAACTCCTAGGTCAAGAAACAGAATATTACCAGCATCCCAGAGTCCTCTGTGCCTTCTTCCAGTTATTAGCTCCTCTGGAGATGAATGTTACACTGGCTCTGTCCCGATACATTAGTTTTGCCTGTTTTAGAACTTTATATAAGTGATTGAATTGTATACTATGTACAAGGTTGCATCTGACAACTTTCTCGCCAATTATGTTTGAGAGATTCATTGTAGTTTTAGTTCATTCATCTTCATTGCATATAGTGCACGATTGTAGGGATATAGCACAATTTACTTACCATTCTACTGTTGATAGACATTGGGATTGTTTTTAATTTGGGGTTATTACAAATGCTGCTACTATGACCATTCCTACGCACATATTCCTATTTACATTCCTGTTGGGCATATATCTAGGAATGGAATTACTGTGTCACAGGAATATAATCAGCTTAAATAAATACTGTCAGTTTTCTAACATGGTCATTTCTATTTACATTGCCACCTGTGGTACATAACCTCATTGGGATATGGTATTGATGGTCTTTTTAATTTATGTCACTCTGGTGAGTGTACAGATATATCACATTGTACTTTTAATTTGCATATTTCTGATGGCTAATGAGGTTGAATACTTTCATGTTTCGATATTCTCTTTTGTAAAGTGCCTCTTTTGCCTATTTTTTTCTGTTGGTTTGTGTGTCTTTTCCTTATTGATTATAAGAGTTATATATTCTTGAAAAATATGAGCCATTTGTCAGACATTTGTGTTGCAAATACCATTTCCCACTGAATGACTTATCTTTTCATGGTCACTGGTTTTTTGTTTTGTTTTGTTTTGTTTTTTAGATAAATACAACTTTTTCATTTTTATTTTTAAAATTTCTGGTACCTTTTGTATCTTATTTAATAAACTTTTGTTTATTCCAAAATAATCTGTCATGTTTTCCTCTGAAAGTTTTATTGTTTTGCACTTCATATTTAGATCTACAATTTATCTGGAGTTGATTTTTTTAGTAGTATCAGGTAGGAGGTTCAGATTTATGTTTTTCCTGTATAGGTATGCAATTAATTTAACATAATATGTTGTGATGACTAATCCCCACTGCTCTGCTATATGATTTTTGTCATTTGTATTCTTATATATGTGGGTCTGCTTCTGGACTCCCTATTCTATGCCATTAGCCTACTTGTATATGACTATGCCAATACTACACTGTTGCTCTAGCTTTATAATTTGCCTTGACAGTGGATAGAACTCCTCTTCCAATTTTGCAGTTCTTCTTCTAGACTGACTATGACTTGCTATACCTAGTCCTTTCCATTTCACATGCATTTTGGATTACTATATCAATTTGTCTGTTTACATACACACACACACACACACACACACACACACACACACACCCCTCTGCTGAAATTTGTGTTGGGATTGTATTGAGTATTTCGATCACTTGGTTAGGGGCCAGTTGGGTTCTGTGTGTATGGCAGGTGGGCAACTGCAGGCAGAGGAGGCTGGAAAGGTAAGTGGGCCTAGATAAGGCAGGGCACAATAGAGGATGTTAGGTATTTTGAACTTTGTTCCAAGAACAGAGAGAAGCAGGGGAGTGTTGACAATTGTTGATCATACTTATACGGCCCTTGCCAATGGTTGGCTTTGTGAAGCTAGAATTCTGCTTTGTAGAAGTGTAAAGCACCCAGAAAGCACATGTGTCCAGATGTCATTTCTTACAAAGTCCAGTCTACAGCTGCATTATCCTCTTCATTACTATCTAAAATTACATAGAAGTGACTTCTAGAGGATGAAGTCCATCTAAAAAAAATAGCTTCTTTCTTATTCACAGCCTCAAATTCATTGTTCTTAGACTAAGTGGTAGTAATAACCCACAGTCAGTTTATTGGCCTCTGTATCTATGTGACAGGAATGCCGTCTCCAGCTGTGTGGAGAGAGCAGGGCATCTCCACGGGGTTGTTGGAGCCTATTGTCTAAGTATTATCTTTACAGCCTCTCAGCAAACAGGAAGAGCTACATCCCCTAGACAGCTGTGGTTTTTGATAGTCTTGGGGAGGGGGTCATGCTGGGAAAGACAGGAAGGAGAAGAGAAGCATGAAAATTGAGTCCTACAAAATATGAGCCAGGATTCATATGTGCTCATATTGAGTGTCCCTGGGTCCTCTACCCTCTCCTGATTATGGATTTGTGTAGCATATGTAAGTGTGTGTATGCATATATATAATATATACAATTTGAAAATGTAGAGAATTATACACAGTTATCAACCAGGAGAGCTATTCCCTTCATAATCAATGAGGACATCACTCTCTGTGGTTGTGCATTACTCAATCTGCTCACTTGTAAATGCAGCCCTGCTGCCATTATGCATTTCTTTACTGATGGAAGAAGACGCCAGCCCAAGTTACTCTTCAGGCATCCTTTGATCTGCCTCAATTTGGCTTAAAAAGCAGAACAGAAATAATTGTGGTGATGAGTCTCTATTGGAACCTAAATCTACATGTCCAAAAGCAAGACAAGAGTTTGTAATTATTCTCTTCAATCCTCTCTTTTCCTTAGTCTGTCCAAAGCGCTGGGTGGCTGAGCATGTGCCGTGTAAACTAAAGTGGTTTTCCAGGAGTTTTCGGAATCCAATTACTAGTAACAGGTTCTTCTGAAGTCAAGTTTGTACAAAAGTGGTCAGATCTGGTGTCAAATCCAGGTATCCATTCTATGCCCTCTTCCTTAAAGCCAAGTTGCCCTTTGTGGTCCTTGGTATCATTTCCTACATAAATATCTTGGTTTGTGCCATTTTCATTTATCATTGAAATTTTAGTAGAGTTGAGCCTCAAAAAGAGAGAGTTTGGATCTTGTTCTTATTTCTCCCCAAATGAGCATTTTTAATTTTCTGAGTAAATTTACTAAACTTTTCTTAATGCCAGGACATTGGGAAGAGAAGACTTTGTTCGGTTGTAGAAGATTCTGATACATCCTTCCTCCAAGACAATGATTACCACTTACTCGTGGTGCATTTGCATACCTTGAAAAATCCAAGAAAGGAAACAGAGTCCTCTCCAGTGAAGATCTACTCTAAGGGATCTGCTGCCTCCATTTAGACACAACTATCTGGAAGCTTCTCAAGACTGAAAAAAGTTACATCTCACTAGCTACACGACAATATGTAAAGTATTTGGCAATGTGCCTTGTTAAGCATTAAAGAAATGGCAGTTATTATTAAGCTGTCACTATTTTGAAATTTTGCATTTTTTGACATTGAAAATATAAGATGAAACAAATAGTAAAATAAGAGAAGAGAAGGTTCATCAATGTATATTTTGCAAATACTTAGAGGTTTTTTTTTTTTGGCTGTTTCTTTTTAAAAATTCTGGCTATCATTAAATGCCGGTGGTGACTTTTTACCATTCAAGAAGAAATACATGAGTTCTATTTGTCACAGAACACTAAATCCCCAGGAAAAGGGACTAAAATTCTCTAAGTCTCTTATGCTTACTTCAAACCTGTGTTAGACTATTGAGTTAAGGACAACTCTCTCCATACACATTGAATTAGCAAGCAAATAACTTTTCTCTAAGGACTTGTTTTTCCCAACCTCACTTGATTCTGTTCTGAAGCATAAAGTTGCTTAATAATTACAGTAACGGATGATATTTTTAGCCATATGTCCAATTCTATTAAAATTTTATGAGTTAGTCATATTATATAAAATTCTCATGAGTAAAGTTACCTAAAAGCAATGGGAGGAGGTTGTTAATGGTTAGTGGAATGCTGGAGAAAAATCTTACATAAAAATGTCTGCATTTTGTTCCTAATGTATAATGGCATATACCCCGGTCCTCTGCTTAACATTATGTGTTTGGTGCCCTTTCGTGATGCCACCCTGATTTACAGCAATGACAGAATAGAAATTGAGTTTCATTCACATGCTTTCAGAAGTCACACTCCAGAAGAAAAGTTTGGATCTGCCCTTATCTAAGTACTTTCTTCAAGAGGAATATTTAAATTACGGCTTAAAGAAGGTTCAAATTAATGGCAGAAATGTCACAAGGAGAGGCCAGTGGGCTATCCAAAGCCTTCTGAAGTTGTTTAAACTTGAGTTATCCTTATCCTTGGTCTAGGAGTCTTGTTCCATAGGCATTAATGCCTGATTCAGTTAGTGTCTGAGAATAGATTTGTCTCATGGACTGACTCACTTTAACCCAAGCTCATGAGAGACCAATGTCTAAACATCAGATGGCTTATATATTAATTTATGATGAGACTATAACGGATGTGGGAAATGGAAAAGGCATCAGAAGATCAGAAAATATGGGATTCAGAAATAGTGATTTTATTGTATGTTAAATGTTATTATGGTATGATAGTATGATGTACTCATTCATATAAAATACACGTATCTGCATTGTCTAGCCTCAAGGGAGAGTCTTGGAAATATTACCCATGATTTTACTATGTTGCAGAATAGGTCGTGGCTCTGTTGTATTTTTAAACACATATGGTATGGACATTCTGGTGGTGGGTGGGGAGGTCCAATCTCATTTTGCAGAACTGCCCCACATATTACAGGATGTTTTTCTTTTCTGACCTCTACTACAGATTACAGTGATGCTCCCCAATCCTTACAACAACCAAAAGCACCCTCACATACTCTTCATTGCCCCATGGGGGGAAGGAATCTACTCCTAGTTAAGGTCCACAGGTGGGCCTCAGTTGGAAAGAGTAAAGAAATTATAAAACCTTTTCCTTTTACACAGCATGCACAATTTTTGATTGGCTTTTTTTCTTAGATTATTTGGCCTTGTGCTTCTCTTTCTTTAGATAATCTCTTAGAGGTCATGTCATAGATACGATATGATAACCAGGGACGTCTCACAGGAGGCTACCTGGGGATCAGGATAGAGTCCATGGAGAAGAATCAAGGCGCAGGCTCTAAGGGTCTGTGTTATCAATGTAAGTGCATCTTGGTACATTTTTTACTGGCAGAATCTGCCCCCGCCCCCAACCCAAAAGCTCCTACATAGACCTCCAGTGTAATCTTCAGACAAGAGTGAAGTGCTTTGGTAGCAATGCTGATGCAGTGGAGGGTAGGGGACAGCTGGAGGGAGACGCTCTGTCTGCTCAACTTCCTTGGCAGTCCCCCATGAGATAACTATGTGAAACCTTAGTGTTCTAAGGATAACAATTTTAAAAACTCTGATCTAGGCTCATGCAGGGTTTGGTTGTTTCTGCTCATTAAGGTAGACAATGACACATGGATTTGAAGCCAAAACTCTACCTAGTAAAATGGTGTGTCTCTGTCTGGAGTGTGTGCTCAGGAGTTTCCAATGGCAGATGACAACTGTTTCTAGATCTGGGAATTCAGACCTGGCTACCTTTTCCTCAGAAGCATGAGGTTACTCCTGCATTGGGAAAGATTACTCCTCCCTTCCTGAGACCATGCTTCTGAGGCTGTGCATTGCCGTCCTAGTATCCTAAATTCTCTTTGGTGCTCAAGTGCACATCCCCACACTTTGCTCACTGCTGACTAGATACAGCAGTATTTTTCATTATCTCTCTCCTACCTTTGAAGACATTGTCTATTATTAGGGTGGGTTTTTATATAGCTGTCCTGATCTACTCTATTAATTTTGTTGTTTAACTTAGTAAAGGCAAATTGTATTTGTTTGGACCTCTCTGGAAGTCCAGAGGCACTCCGCTGTGGTCTCAGGGACCACCAATCTAATTTCTGTAGTTGTCTCTAGGTACAATTAAAGGGAAAAATACAACACAATCTAAAAGATCAAAAGAAAACCTTAACTTTTAGTTGTAGTGTGTCTTTGTACACCCCCAGTAATTGTAAGGTGAATGGTTCACAAATAAGGATGCTTCCATGAGTCCTGAGTGGTCTATTTTCAATACAGAAAGAAAAACTTTTGACTGAGATGAAGCTGAAGAATTATGTATTCTCTGAGCTCTCTCCCTTCCTCCCTGGAACAAGTACACTTTGGGTAGGCAACAAAGAAATTAAACAGCTGATATGACTATTACCAAGAAGATTCTGCCATATCTTCTCTGACTTCTAAGGCCAGCCTGAGGCAAAACATGTTTTTCGTTAATGGTCCCAGGTTCGAACTATTCATATTTGGGTGTCTCTTCTCTCCCTTCTATCCTTTCTTCCACTTTTGGTACCCATTGCCTTGTTACTCTCTTCTTTAGGCCACCAAATCAGCTCTCTGATTTTTTACTTTTAGCTTTACTTTTTAATTTTAACCAAAAATATTTAAAATAAAATTGTAAGCTGATTATGTTAGCAGAATCTTAGGCATCCGGGAGTTGAATAAGGATTTTAAAGATGGTAATAACTTTCTAGAACTCTGAACATCACTCCACTTGAGGACTTACCATCTTTCTTTCTACACTTCAAAGAAGAGGAGTTGATGATCTGACTGGTCAACTTGGGCAACGTTGACTTGTGAGTGTTTGTATTGTTCCTTCAGGTAAGAAAGCACTCCCTAATCAACATTCACTTTTCAATCTATGAGTCTTAGCGTGGCCATGGCCTATCCTCTGTGACCTTTTGACCATTTCTCTCAACATGAATCAGAAGCTGCTCCACAGAACCTGAAAGCTTACGCCTTCCTTCCCTCAATTTTCTTACTCCATGCATTTAGCCCAAGAATACAATATAAGAAGTGGTAGAAGTTCTGCTCAGAACTTAATTCTCAATTGTTTACTTCAATCTTTGTCTTCCAGAGAGCTCTACATTTGAATAGTGGATATATGTGTAGCTATTGATGGGACTGAACTTCACACTTACTTGGTTGTTGTTCTTTGCATAGAGTTCTCACAGGTAATTTTATTGACAGTACGGAGTAGGGGAGGAGAATTGTGGGAAGAGAGTAGCATTAATTGGCAGAGCAGGAATAGAAAAATCCTAGGTCTGTGATCATGCTAATGATAAGACTCCCAGCTCTACCATAATGTTATGAGCTCGTTGGAGTTCATTTTTCACCTGCAGAGTGTTTGAAGAGCTCAAGATATTCTCTAATGAGAGAGAAAATTTCTCCTCTTTTTCTCTTACAATCACATAGGTTAGAAAGAGGAATTTAGTAAACCGAGATTAACCAAAAATGGTAAACATTCATAGAAACTGAGAATCATGAATGGTGGAAAAGTTCAGGCTTATAATTAATTAATATCAATTTACCATCTGTTCCAGATTGACTAACCCATCTGGTGTCTGCTGCCAGCTAGGATCAACACATCTTACAGATGCCTCTGCTGAGTGTATTATTAAAGTTTGTACTTGATTTAAAAACAGATGTAGAAGGGCAAAGTATAATGTTTAATCACAATTAAAATTGTGTTGGCTTTTACTTTTCCAACAACTCTAATCTAGTCATATGAAATCATTAGCTATGCTAAAAGTGTGCTTAAGGGTGACAACTGGAGTGTGTTGGGGAAACTTAGTCATGATGGCAGGCACAGCCATTGGTAATGGCAACTTTGGGTATAAGAGAGGAGTAGGCTTAGAGAAATTCAATCTCCTCATCAGAACCAGAGAGTTGTGGTCATGTAAAAAGGCCGGCAGGAGTCCTCAAAATCATACTCACAATGACGGCTACAGACTTATTAAACAGGTGGCTATGCAGTTGCTGTCCTAGGTTCTGAAGTTTGGAGTACAAGAAGGTAGACACAGCACCAAGGATAGTTAATTGTTAGTAAGGCTTGAATCTGCCCCAAATAAGGCCTCCTGGGAAGATCACATAGGCGGTCAAGAGGCTGCGTGGTGTAGAGGGAAACAGAACACTGAACTTGAAACATAGGATTAGAGTGTGAGTCTTGACTCAGCACTTCACTAGTTGTCTGATTTTGGAAAATCATTTAACTTCTTTGAGCTTGTCTTCTTGTTTTTGAAGGGTTGTCTCAAGAATCCCAATAAAATTCTTCATAAACTGTAAATCAAGATAGAGCTATTTTATATTATTTTAGAATGAGTCAAGATACAAATTGATTCTAATAATCAATGAACAAAAAGCCTATCATGTAAAGTATCCAAATTGTTATTTCATTAAAAGAAAAAACAACGAAAGATCAGATTGAAGCCAGATAACTCACAATGAAGCTCATCCATGAAAAGTGAAAAACTTTCCTGGAAATAAAAAGTCAGAATAATTCTTTTATAAATCCTTATTAATCATTATTATTAATGATAAATATAAATCATTATTAATTTAGTATTTTTTTAATTAACCTCACTTTTGTGAGATGGCCAGGTTAATACAGTGTGAATTTACTCTAATAGATATTAATTGAGAACTTACTAGATACAAAGTGCAGTGTTAGGCATGGAAAAGTGCACGACCGATACACATCCAGTATACATGGGCACAGCTATTTTACTTGTCTATGGTCAGCACCCATTCTTATTTGTTGATGTTTGTTCCATACTGGTTGTTAAAGATTTTGACTATCGTCTCTAGATAAAAGGATTAATACAACACAGTTTCTCATAGCCTTTGCCCACATCTGAGGTTCATAGACTCTAACTTACATTTATATTTCAATGGAAATTTATGACTTACTAGCTTGACCCATAGTTTCTTTAGTGTTGTCTTTTCTTTTGCTGACCATTGATGTTTTCTTCTACTTGTTATTAAACATCAAATTATAAAATGTATAATATACAAAACTTATTATCTTGACATGTTTACAAAATAAATAACACTATTATTATTTTGCAGGCTGAGCCAAGAGCTCAGAAGTGATTGATGTATTTTCCAAGGAATAGTGACTAGGATAGTGAAGGAATTGAACCCAGGTCTGTCTGACCTCAAATTTGGGCTTTTAACCATTTCCTAGTGAACGTTTAACAGGATTTTTTTCCCCATCATGGGCTCCATTTTTCCTTGGGTTATACTCTACTTCTCTCTAGCACTTCCATTCTTCATCCATCAGATTGTAGTTCAGAATGGAAGGCCACATTCACACAGTGAAAAGGAGGAACTTTCCTCTCTCACCATAGCTATGAACATAAATGATAGTTATCCTATGACCAGACAGGAACATGTCAATCACCAGATCAGAGTTGGTAGTGATCTGTTATCATCAATAAAGAAGAGTTTTTTTCTTCGTTGCAAAATATTTTACTACAGAATGCATAGAATTCTGGGGGTTATGAGAACAGGTAAGACTCCCATGGGTATCTATACATCAAGGCACTAATGCCTATAAGCACCATACAAAGCAAAATAGACATCAGGATAATTCCTCTAAGAGAGCTGGAGGAATAAGAGACAACTTTCATTATTTTTATTTATTTATTTATTTATTTGAGATGGAGTCTCACTCTGTCACCCAGGCTGGAGTGCAGTGGCGCGATCTCGGCTCACTGCTAGCTCCGTCTCCCAGGTTCATGCCATTCTCCTGCCTCAGCCTCTCCGAGTAGCTGGAACTACAGGCGCCTGCCACCAAGCCCGGCTAATTTTTTTTTGTATTTTTAGTAGAGACGGGGTTTCACCGTGGTCTCGATCTCCTGACCTCGTGATCCGCCCGCCTCGGCCTCCTCACGGGATTACAAGCATGAGCCACTGCGCCCGGCCGACAACTTTCATTATTGTATCCTTATCATAAGCTGGATACTAGATGGGGAATTTTCATTCATTGCTTCACATAATTACGTGGCTTAAATTCATTTTTTACCCTTTTTATAGGCAACCTTCTGACTTCAGTTTCATGGCAACTAACCATGTACTAACCTGTGCTAACCTTTTGGGTTCTGGTATTTCTCATTGTCTTTTTCTTCTTCTCCAGTATGAGCAGGATTGTGTTTGAAAGATCATATTGACAGATTGCTTCCAGGGGATATTTTTAGTGCTATGGATAAGAAAATCTCCAGCAAAGGTCACATCTTTCACTGTTTTAATTAAATTGCAGAGAAAAGAGATTATATCACAAGGGTGGCCAGCCAGCTAACTCTGCAGCAATATACACAAAGGCATCATAAATCTCCTTCATTACCATGCTCATGTAAGAGTGATGTGGGGCACCAAGTCCAGATTTTAATTTAAAACGAGGCTTCATAATTACTTAGAGTTTTTTTAAGTTGTCAAGGGATATTTAATAATGTTTTATAGATCCACAGTGATTGTGATAATTACTTTTTATTGGTATAATACTTTATTACTTCCCCTGCAGACATGAGTAGGCAATTTTTAACCAATAGGGTCTTGCCATTAGTTACTAAACACCACCAACTTAATCTTTTCTGTGACTACAAGAAGATATATGTCTTTATTGGAAGTTTTCAAAAGCATTTTCCCACTTATTTCCTTTTCCATGTGTTCTCCAGATGAGAAAGTTGTTTGAGTCCATTTTGAAACCAAATGTCTTACATAGATTTTCTCATGAGAAAAGATGCTTTGCTCCCAGGGAGAGATCATGTTAAAGATAGTTCCTGAAGTGTTATGGCTATGACTAGACTGAAACATGGCTTGCTTTGTAAATGAATACATTCTCACTCAGGATACATCTGTTTCTTATTGGACCACAAGCAAGCAACAATCCAGCTTTTCAATGATTCAGCTCAAATTGTCTCTTAGAGTGGGTAGGCAATAATGAATTTAAAATTAGCTTTCTTGTGTTACAAATTAGATATCAACATATTTATTTAAAATGCTAGAAAATATCAAAACTGTATTTAAAGGATCTAAAAGAAGGCTCTTATCTCAAGAGCTACCTGTGACATGGCTATTTGTGGGTTTATTTTTTAGTAGATTCACAGTCAGTATGCAAAGACAGAAGCAGCTGTGCAGTGTGACATATGAAAAATGGACATGAAGACTGTATGGACACAGGGCAAGGCTATGATGAGTGAGTGTTAGTGATTATTTCTTCTAATGAGGAGCTCCTTTAAAAAAAAAAACTTCGATTGAGAGCTTTTCTCTCCACATGCCAATTTGGCTGTAAGCCTGTCTCCTGAGAAGACTGTGAAAGGTATCCACTAGCTCCAATAACTTTAGCTTCAGTGACAATCTTGTTCTTTCGTTGGCTATCTGTGCTCTATAATCTGTCCCCTCCATAACTACTGCCCTAATTCTTTCTTCATCTTTATGTCCAAAATACTTGAATTATTCCTGCTATCTCCATTTGCTCACCATCCTCTCTAATCCATTCTGTTCCTAATTTGGCTTATGCCTGTTCCATTTCACTGAAACTGCTTCAAAAGGTCACTGGTTGCTTCTCTGTAAAACCTGGCAGTATAGACCACCCTCTTCTTCCTAAAGCACTTTCTTCTCTTCATTTCTATGGTACCACAATATCTGGGTTTCCTCCAACCTTTTAAACCACTCTTTCTTTGTCTTCTGGATGGAACTCTTGTCCTCTGCTAGTTTCTTACATGTAATTCTTGCTCAGAGTTCATTTCTAGGCCATTTCTCACTTTCCCTAGTGATGTCATTCATCCCCATAACCTCAGTTTCTATTAAGTGTCAGTAATTTTCCTTTCTCTATCTCCAGTTTAGCCTATTCATGGGAGGAGCAGACCCATTGAGACAATGGTATACAAGACATATCTACTTCAGTATATGGCAGGGACTAAAAAATCAATCTGTTTAGAATCGAGTACATCCTCTCTTTCCCAAGCCAGTCATCAAAACACACCCTATGTTCGTTATTCATAATAATTCAAAACAGATTATTATTATTCCCCTGAATCCCTCTACATTGTACTTATTTTCTGTATTCAATTCTATTCTTCCTGTTTCCATTGTACTACCATAATCCTGAACACCAAATTTCCCTGCCTGAACCTCCCCAATAGCATGCTAATTGTTCTAACTTGCCTTATTTCCCTACATTTATGCTCCATCCTACAGATAGAATCATCTTTCTTTACTGTAAATTTGATCATTTTATTTTCCCCACCAAAATGGTTAATGTTTTTCCAAAGCTCTTAGGATTAAATGCAAATTCTGTAACATGACTTAAAATTGCCTACTTGTTCTGGTCTCTTCTTAATTCTCCAGCTTCTTTTCTTGATAAACCCAGAATCTCCTCTCCCCACAGATCTTCCAAAGGGCTCAGCTTTCCCTCAACTTAGAGGATCTTCGTGTGCTTCTCCTGCTGCCTGGAGTGCTCTTGCCACCCTCCTTTGCCTGTTAAAATCTTACTCTTCTTTAGGCCTCAGCTGTATTTTTCTTCCTATAATTTACTACAATTCCCACCCCACTCCATAGACTGTAAGGCCCATGGAGGCAAGGGACATTATCTACTCTTTAAGAGTGCCAGCCGGGTGCCATGGCTCACACCTGTAATCCCAGCACTTTGGGAGGCCAAGGAGGGCGGATCACGAGGCCAAGAGATCAAGACAATCCTGGCCAACATGGTGAAACCCTGTCCCTACTCAAAATACAAAAATTAGCTGGGCATGGTGGCGCACACCTATAGTCCCAGCTACTGGGGAGGTTGAGGCAGGAGAATTGCTTGAACCTGGGAGGCAGAGGTTGCAGTGAGCTGAGATTGAGCCACTGCACTCCAGACTGGCGACATAGCAAGATTCCGTCTCAAAAAAAAAAAAAAGAGTGTCTGGCCAATGGTAGTTACTCACTAGATATTTTTTGAATGATTGAATATATTTCGAAGTCTAACTTCACAGCAACCTTATCCCAAAACATCCTCACTATGCATGTTTCGACTTTCAAGGAGCTCTGTTGAGCTAGTGTCAAAAAGTTGATTGTCCACTAATTACATTAGATAATCAGATCCAGAAGCAGCTACCAGTGATATGAGTTCTTGTGTCAGCATTGACCTCTGAGCTTTCAGTAGACTTGACAGAAATGAGCATCCAAGTGCTGTGGGAAGAGCCTGCACTAAGCAGGTGTCAGCACGTAGGCTTCCAATTGCCCTCTATTCCTGGATGACCGGGAGACCTGATTTGGGCTCTGCTAGCTGCTCTCCTACTTTATGTGGCTCCTCCTCAGTGCTCACTTTCTACTGCTTTAATTACTATGATTGTTCTTCTCCCCAGTTACACCCAATTAGCACTTTATTTCTCTTCTCACCTCCTACCCTATGCATTACTTCATGTGTTCAATTGATTCTATCAGTTATCCTGTGACCTGGCCAGTGCTCTCCCTATGTAACAGTGAAGAGACTAAGACTAGTTTTTAATTATATAGATATACAGTGGCCGAGTCAAGCTTTGAGCTCCAATGTCAGTGCCCATTTTATGGTTTCTGGAGGGTGCAGACCCTTCCTACATATCATTGTCACCTGTCATGCTCAGGGCATGTGGTAAATACTTCTCATTAGGTAAAAGTCAGTAAAGAAATTCAGATGTAATGATGAGTTCATGTCCTTTGTAGGGACATGGATGAAACTGGAAAACATCATTCTCAGTAAACTATCGCAAGGACAAAAAACCAAACACTGCATGTTCTCACTCATAGGTGGGAATTGAACAATGAGAACTCACGGACACAGGAAGGGGAACATCACACTCCAGGGACTGTTGTGGGGTTGGGGGAGTGGGGAGGGACAGCATTAGGAGATATACCTAATGCTAAATGACGAGTTAATGGGTGCAGGAAATCAACATGGCACATGGATACATATGTAACAAACCTGCACATTGTGCACATGTACCCTAAAACCTAAAGTATAATTTAAAATAAATAAATAAATAAATAAAAATTTCTCCAAAAAAAAAAGAAATTCAGATGTTCAAAACAGGAGAGAATGGTCTTCCTATTTTATGTTAATCCATTTAATGTGGTTTCTTAAAGACTGTGTATAGGTATATTAAGCACCACCTGCAACCAGAGCCAAATAATTAACCAACAGAAAGAGCAAAGAGTGAAAGGGTGTGAGGCTTTACCTTAACCAATGGTAACGACTGTTGACCTTCCAGAGAAGTGACAGCACAGAAAAACAAGAATGGAGTGTGACAAGAAGGCTGGAAACAAATAATTGGGTATTTTTCACTTTACATTTGAATCCTATAATTTGGTCAATGTGCATTCTGCATCAAATGTGCATCATACAATGTCGGTGGAATATTTCAGACACACAAATTAAATGTGAGGTAAAATGAGGCATGAAATGCACTTATTTTTAATTCTATAAGTTTTTTTCACAGTAAGAATGAAATAAATATTTTTACTACTTGCGGATACTGCCACTCCCTATTGGGACTTTCTTAGGATAGATAATATACTCATTTATTTAAAGGTATGAGAAAAGGATTAATGCTTGATTTTGACAAAACAAATTGTAATAAATCATGAAAATTCAAGCTTTTAGACAATATTAATCTATTTAAAAAAGAGCAAGATATATAAGTATTTTAAGTAATCAATTATCCAGAAATATACTTGTATCTCTGCTTAAAAGGAAATGCTTAAATTAGCCATGTGAATCAGGGGCATGAAAATGGGTATTTGAACATTTGGTTTGTGTCTCTGGGTAGCACGTGTTTTTTAATGGCACTGCCTCTGGCCTAGTTATCACCTCCCAGTCTCTATATCTGAAGGTGTCTTCTTACCAAGGTTTGCTTGATGAGGAAAATCAACAAGCCTGTTTACCCTCCTACTCTCTGATCCTCTCTCATTCCCTTGATCCTCTTTTTAGAACCCTTGATTATATGTTCCAACACGGCACTTGCAACCTGGATAATTAAGTCAAATTGGTGAGAGAAAATGAATATTCTCACCTGCAAAAGAAATGATGGGATAATGACGAGTAGAGAAAAAGGACATGTGGATTTTTGTGTTAACATGTCTTAAAATATCCCAGGAGTCACATTGAGAGCAAATATAATGTCCTAGGAGTACTGGACATCGTTATTGAATGTTGAAGCACTATGGGTCAAAATACTGTGGTGACTATGGTAAGAGGAATTGCTGATAACAATGTCTTGTTAAAGCAAATTGTGAAAGTGGTTGCTGAATTAGCCCTAGAAGTAACTATTGTGTAAGAAAGCTTAACAGAGTCGCTAGTTAACCAAAGTTGATGGCTCAATTAGGAAAATAAAAGAAAAACTGGATGGCAACATACACACACACACACACACACACACACACGAGAGGCCAGAAATGCCCCAGCTGTTTGTGTGTGTGTGCGCGCACGCGCATGTATCTCTATTTCTCTCTACCTGTGCATCTTTCTATATATCGCCTGATGAAATCTCATTAAACTGGTATAATAAGCATCCTACCTGGACCAAGGAAGCCCTGCAAGTTATCAGCAGACTCTATCTCTGCCTTATGAAACATTAAAAGTAGTCTTTTGGATTTGCTAAGACTGTGATAATTTGTGTGTGTGTGTGTGTGTTTTTTTTGGCACATTGATCTACCAGTTAGTTACTAGATAGATCAACAACTCTGAAGGAAACAGAAAATTGATGTCTAGCTGAGATCTTTGGACTTAATTAAAAGGGTTCCGATAATAGGGCTGTATTTTTTTTTTTTTTTTTTTGGCCATCCACATCATGACTGATGTTGAAAGTATTTCCTGCTGTACTAAGACAAGAACCATCAACTCATGTAGAGATGACTGTGAAGTGCATGTGCAAGGAGGTGTTTTAAGAGTGTTTGTGTACATGTGTATGTTTGGGAGAATGAGAGAAAAGAAAGGTCTCAAATTTCATAATTCTCTTCCAGTGTATTGAAAGTTAAGATACTTTGCCAAGAGCATGAGGACTGTCTTAAGGGATACACATATGGCTACTCTTTCAGGCTAAGTATAGAGAAGTGGCTAGCCAAGGAACTGGGTGTATTTGAAACGTGCTTATAATTTTCCTTGCAGCTTACATTTAAGAATGTTTCATGTGTTTGGGTGTAAAAGCAAAGAACAAGAAAGGCCAAGGCAAAGAGTGATGTTGTTCTGTTCTAGCTTTTTAAGGAATTCCTGCCCATAGTTCTGCCTAAATATTTTGGATAATTCCTAGTATCACTTTAGAAATATTGCTGGGAGGGCACATAAGTGGTGAACTTGGCATCATATGACCATGACACTTTTTCGAATGAATGTTGTCACGAAATAATAAAGTCATGCAAACAAGCATAAAAATGGAGAAAATGAATTTGGTGTAACCTAAAAATAAACAAAGTCTTAAATATGAAAAAATCAATAAAAATAATTCTAATGGAAAATGTAGTTGCATATTGTTTACTTTCTCTAGTCTCCAGTGTGCACTAAAACAACAGCTTATTTATTTTTAATGGCTGAACTGATTTTACTTAAAAGGTCCCTGCTAGCAGCGAAAAGATTTGCTGGTCAATAGCTTTTCAGTTTCTTCTAGTGTAAATTGCCTTGTTTCTGAATGTCCAATAGCTAGTGAAGAATGGCCTCAATGGCCGCTTTTGGATGGCTTTCTTTTTCTGCTCAGGATGGAGCAATGGAGTCCTGGTATATGAAGGGAAACTATCTGCATTTCTACGGCAGGGCAACTGGACTCTTAGATCCACTGACTGTCCCCTGGCTCCCCACTTCTCTCTTCTGTGATATGGCTGGTCTACTCTTTGCCTGCACTGGAGACCCTAGACCTGCAACAAGTCATTCTCGCAATTTGAGAAGGTGAGCTGCCACCTACCCTTGGATCTGAAGTCCCAGCCACAGGTCCCCTCTTTTGTAGTCTCTTTTGTAGCAGCCTCTTATTCCATCCCCAAACCATTGCCAATTCACATCCCTTCACTGAAGGGCATGGAAACTTCCAGGCCCCCTGCTTGTTACACATGGACTGAATGATTTCGCCAAAATAATCTGTGTGCTTAATAGGGCAACCCCACACTGCTGCAAACCTCTACACAGGGGCTCTTTTACCTGACAACACCAGGGTACTCGGCGCATCTGGCCTGTTTTGCAGTTTTCTGTCACTGTACTATTTCACAGGAAAAACTGCTGGCCTTGAAAGCTGCTAAAACGTCAATACCCAGGTTTCTTTCTCATGGTTTGGTGCAAGACCAAAAGGACAACATTCAGAGATTGTCATTATTTATGTCTCTTTGAAGCCAGAGCTGGGGCTTAATCTTAGTGGGATTTAGAGACTTTAGTTTCTCAGGTGCTGAGGGGAGAAAAGTACCATGGTAATAAATCCTTATTAATTCATTTTCGATGAAGATGCTACCACGGGAGGCGAAACCAGGAAGGCATGATCTCAGGTGCATCCCCAGTTACTCACTCAGTCTTGGTGCTTCATTTTTCCCCAGACTGGGATGAGGGGCCTCTCTGACAGAACCTCCACTGGCCAGCTGCACTCATGGCTCACTCTGGGGGCAGGAACGGACGAGGAGAGACTGACTAGCTGCTTTGCCATACGTATGGCATGCCTGCTGCTTTTGGCCCAGTAGCACCAACCAAAGGGCAAGAGAACAGGAGAGGCCCTACCTCCTTTCCCCATGCAGCCAGAAGGATCTGTCCGGAATACTGGTTACTCCCCTACCAGAATGCTGGTTACTCATGTGACAAGCAGGGGGCCTGGAAGTTTCCATGGCCTTCTGAGCTCTTCCTGGACACCCCACTGCCCTCAGAATAAACCTGCCCATTGTCATCCGCTGGCTGCTCAGCATCTGAGGCCTCTTCCCATGTTTGGAGGAGTTTCTTGATGAGAAGGAGATCTACATTTTACGTCAGAAGTAATAAACGCCAAATATTCACACTTCCTTGTGGCTAGAATTTAGGCACACAACAGGCCCCACCACCCCACCATTAGACACTCTTAGTCAGACTTGAATATGGAGATGATACAAGCTTCTGTGGATGAAAAGGAAGTTCTAGGGCAGGAAAGTTCCTGGGCCCTCAGAGGCTGGGGTTTTGGTGGCAGTGGTGTTCTGTGTGTGGTGCAAGCGAGGTCAGTGCTTAGCTGTGGTGGCAACAGCAGCCTTATTGTCTCAGTTCTGCATCATAATTTGGACCTCGTTCCTGGCAGTCCTAGAAAATTCTGTGAGCTGCCCAAGAACATTTTAATACTCTCATTTTCTGCTTAAAATGGCCAAAGTTTGCTCCTAATTGCATCTAAAAGCCCTAACTGATCCACATGGCTTACAGGGTCTTTTAGGATTTCGCCCCTTTCCTCCCCTGCTTCCTCTCAGCCTAACTTCCCAATAGCATGCTGTAGTTCAGCTATATTGGAAGTCTTTTCTTACCTGGATCTTTCTTGCCTCTCAGTCTCTCTAAATACTCTGCCCTTTGTCTGAAAAACCCTCTACACTGGGAGGACACTGACTCTTCCTCTAAGGTTCAGTTTTTGCATCACCATCATTGGGACAGTTTCCGTAGCAGAATGTGCTAGTTATCCACCTACATCCCCTCTTCCCTTCTGCTTTACTAACAGAAGTCCAGTTTCGTACAGACCAGTCATGCGCCCAGTCAGTTGTACTCACCTCGTAAGTCTCTCTGAAACCAGGAGAGACTGAATGGCCACGAGAATCAGTCCTGTCCAGTGACCTGTAAGGAGAAGCCTACCAGGTGTGGCCCATGGGATGCTATTGGTTTCCCGATATAGTCAGGCTCAGTTCACATGTGTCTTTCCCCGTTCCTTTCCTCCTTATCTGTAATGCAGAGGTGATGTCTGGTGTTGGCAGACATTCTGTGGCCATGAGAACAAGAGCCACACTGGAGGAGAAAGAAATCAAGGGGACCCTGGACTCTCAATGACTTCCTGGAACAGTTGCACCAGACATAAACTGCCTGCTTCCAATTTCTTGTTATGTAATGTGATATAATTTATTGTCAGATTTCTGTTATCTGCCATCCAGTGCAATTCTGAGCCCCTCAGGCAATCTGATTAGGCGCTCCTTTTATTTTTCTCACAGTACCTTTTACTTCCCCTCTGAAAACACATTATCACTCAGTTGTAATTTCCTGTTTACTCATCTGTATTGTCACCCTCAGTTGTAAGATCCATGAGGACAGTGACTGGAGTGTGTGTCCTCCAAAAAGACATGTTCCCATCCTAACCCCTGGTACCTCTGAATGTGACCTTATTTGGAAATAGAGTCTTTGCAGATGTAATCAAGTTAAGATAAAGTAATACTCAATTAGGGTGGCCCCTAGTCCAGTGTGTCCGTACAAGAGAAAGGAGAGGGAGACTGGACACAGAGACCCATACAGGGAAGGCCATGTGGCTATGGGAGCAGAGATTGGAGTTATGCTTCCACAAGCCAAGGAATGATTCGGGCTGCTATGTACTGAAAAAGGCAAGGAAGCCTTCTCTCCTAGAGGGAGTATGCTACTTCCAACACTTGATACCAGACTTCTAGCCTCAAGAACCAGGACGGTATATACTTCTATTGTTTTAAGTCAGACCCACTTGGTAATTAGATTTGGAATCTGAAATAGTGATCATGCCTACATTGTTTAGAATTCTGTGTGTGGTGCAATACCTTCTTACATTAGAGGTACCAACCTTAGTATTAATATTTTCCTCAGAGCAAGTCAGACCTAAAGCCATTACATGGGGTAGATCAGAGCTAGAAAATATATTGAGCCTGCTGTGTGAGGAGACAATTGGCTGCCTTCTTGCTCTGTCTCCTCACAATGAGGCTGGCTTATCCAAGGAGGGCAAATACACTGTATCTTGCTTGCCTAGAGTGTTGTGTTGCAAAGAATTCTGAAAAATCTTTTGAGTCATTTATTCCATTTATTCAACGATTATTTATTGAGTGCCTACAATGTGATATTCAAGGTACTATTCTAGGTCCTGGGAATACAGCAACACACACAAGAGCAAAATCAGTTAACCAATCAATCAATACTTGCCCCCCCCCCCCCCCCCCGCCATAGAGCTGACATTGGAAAGAATGGTGTGATGGATTACTGATGTCTTCCATAAACATGGGAGGGAGGAATTGAGGCATCTTACCATATATTTGCCATCCTTCCAGATTAAATCTAGTCATAGCATCAGATTTTCAGGCAGTTCCACAATTGTGTGTATCTCATCTTTGGAGCTCATGTAAACAATTTGCTCCACTCACCTCTGCTGAGAGGTCTTTCTACTTTTGATGTTGAAAAAGCACAGGAGTTGTAGACCCCAGTTAGAGGAGTTGGGCTGAGTGTTTTATTGCTGTACCAAATACTGCTGAAGTCCAGGTAGAGTTAAGGACATTCTTCTGCCTAAATCAGAGTCGCATATTCAGAGTATACAGCCGTGAAGCAAATAATTTTATTTTGCATTAGAGAGTAAAAGCTAGAAGTTGGAAGATGTACATAACTCTAAAATAATAGCTGTGGATAGTTGTCCAGATAAAGGCTGGCATGAGCCTGAATGTGTCTTTAGCTGAACTTCTGAGAAATGGTAGAAAAAAATGTAAGCTAAATTTAAAAGCTTATTCAGTCCAATATGCGTATGCAAATCACACATACACACACACACACACACACATACACACACACACACAGACTGCATTTGAAAGAATAACTTCTTAATAATTAAAAGGTAATTAAACAGGCAAAAGACAGGATAATTGAGATCTTGTTTTTGTTTGAAATAAGACCAAGATCTTGAATGATTTTCTGTGCGTCACTTAAAGTATTCTTTTGATCTCAACCAGTTTTAAAATTTGGTAAGAGTCAGGAATGGACTGGAAACAAATGTAGTGCAGCAAACCGGCTTTCCAGATTAATAAAGTTTTCAGTGTCTGTGACAACTCTAAATTCTTTAGTTTGTGTAGCAGTCGTTTTTACATAAAAATGCCAGGCATCTCAATTCATGTTATACAAACTCCTCTGATCACATCTGCATGAATATTTTAGCTAGTTCAAGCAAAATTAACTTTTTAAATTGCAATTCAATTGTAAAAGGATGAGAGGGAATGTAATTTTGGCTAGAGATTGAGTAAATCCAGGAGTATTATGGTAATCTCAGTGGAGCCACTTAGGTTTATGGTGAGGTATGGCTTCAGTGTGAATTTTCTGGTAAACATTTTGGTAAATATTTTATTCTCTGTCACTCGATATCTGAAGAATATGACTCTGGGAGTCATATTCTTATGTGACTCTGGGAGAATATGGCTCTGGGAGCTATTGATTCAATGTTTGGAAATTATAGAACTGTGCAAATTTGACCTGTCTTCAATCTGGTTTGTGACTATCAGTCAAGTTGCTTGGAGCTATTGTGATCCTACACAATTACAAAGATATGACTCTGGGTGCTATTGATTCAATGTTTGGAAATTATAGAACTGTGCAAATTTGACCTGTCTTCAATCTGGTTTGTGACTATCAGCCAAGTTGCTTGGAGCTATTGTGATCCTACACAATTACAAAGATCTCCAGGTCTGTTTAATCTCGCTGCAGGACTATTGTAAGGAATGTCCTATCTCCATGACCTCAAAGCCCTTCTCAACTCTGGAATGTGCTTTTGTGAGAAGAGGCCCTAAGGTCATTTTTACCAGTTTCACTGAGCACTGAATCTCAACAATTTGCAACATCTGCATGTATTAGATTTATAGCTATAGTACTTAAAAATATTATGTACTATTATGTACTTTCCTTTTGGTCCTGTACACCAGTGACTCTTAAGGTAAGCTGGAGGTCGTAAGCAGACTAGTAATAGACTTCACAACTCTCTCAAAAGGCAAGTCCCTATAAAGGATATGCAAATCTATAAATTTTTACTTTTACATAAAATCAAAGGCTATTTATGACTAAATTAATGGGTAAGCTATTATTCACATATGCTATTCCTAAAATAAATTAGCACATTAACTAAGCATACCAAGGACTTAAATTCAGTATTCTACTATGAAGACCAGTTGACACACAGTGCTCCGAAATGTTTCAGGCATATTCATAATTTGAATACCAGAAATCAGGTATTGAGACAGCACCAGTGTTGTCTTAAAATATGATTTTCAGATGCTGGTCTTGTTTCCTCTCCATTCTAATATATCATTATTTTAGCTTGACCATTATCTGTTTATTTATTGTGGTAGTTTGGTTACTGCTATAGTGCTTGATGATCCATATGTGCATCGGCAATATGGTTGGCCATAATTCCATAATTTTTGTAATGACTAGCTTTTATATTTTTTCAATATAAAAGACATATAACTGTGGTTTCAATATGAGTCATCCATTCTACCATTTAAAAACTCAGAGTTTTCTGTGTGTGTGTGTGTGTGTGTGTGAGCATTTATTTATTAGGGATAGTTTTTTTGTTTTCACCTAGTTAATTTTTCATCTGGGAAGTAGGAAATGAGTGGAAAAATCGAGCCTGGGATCTTGGGTCCTGCCAAAGAGGACCACACTAAAAAAGTCTGAAATATAATGAAATAGAACAAAGTAGATATAACATTAATTTATTTTTAAAATGTAATGCTTACATTTTGCATTTTAATTTACATCATGTTTATAATAATTTTAGTGTCCCTTAAGCATGTATCTTCCTTGGACAATTTATACAAATATTATATATATGGTATACACACACACACACGCACACACATATATATACATATATATATTTCTCTCTCTCTCTTAACTCCCTCTCCCTCTCTCTCCCTCTCTCTCTTCTCCCTTTCTATTATGCATGGGATGCTCCTTTACAGAGATACTTTTCAAAAGACCACATTGTATCATCCAACTAGAAAACAGTATTTGATGTAAATCATATGTATATATGCATATACATATGTGTGCATTATCTGTACATCATTTTGACAGTTCTCTTTCAATGCATTCTGTTTTCTCCATTGGTAAGAGAAACGGGGAATTCTCATGTCAGTTTGTAATTGACCCCTCAAAGTCAACAACCTGAGGAATAATCCAACAGGAATAAAATAATCAAGTTTTCTAAAAATGCAAACTATTGGTTTTTAATCTTAAAAAATTCCTAGCCAATAGGAAAAAAAATCACGTTGGCAGTCAAATTCCTATTGGAGAAAGGAGACCACTTCATATTTTATTCTTCAGTCAAGAGCCTGAGCTTTTCACAAACCATCCCACTGAACAAAACATAATCATATTCAATGTATTGTGACAGGTGTTTTTGAACATCTAGACTCTCAAATTAGAGTTGTATAGGCTACATGATGATATTGAGAACAAACACTTGTTCTTGTGGGAGTGCGTTTAATCACGCTGATGTACTTTACCATCTATTTAAAAATGTGAAATCACTCCGTGGTTGAGTTGCCACAAGAATTACTTTTAGACACAATACTCAATACTCGTGAATGAATCATAGCTATGGTTTCCCTGTCACCTGCTGTCTATTTCAGTATTGGAGCAAGACATAGAGACAGTGTTCTTCTATAATAGTTATAAACATTAAATGTGTTTTTAGCCAGGAATCTATTTATTTAAGTCAGTAACTGGGCCAGGACAAAATTTAAGTTTATGCGTAAGTCAAGCACATATTATTTTTAGTTTAACTAAAGCTCAAAGGCAACTATTTTAGACGAGATCCCCTTTATCTTTTATTTTTCCCAACTAGCTGTGGAAGGCCAGTAGAAAGATACATTTTTCTACCTTTTCTCTCCATGTTGTCAGAGAGAAGGGGAAGATGCGTTGGTTTGAGCAGCTTAATAACATGCCCAAGAGCCACTGAATGTGCAAACACAACTGCTCCTTACATTCTCACTCCTAATTTTCTTTATGATCTGCCTCAAAAACTGCATATTCAAATTAGCTAAAATCAACTTTAATTGTACTTTTAGTTTTGAAATCTTCAGCATTTTTATCTGACATGCTGCTCTGTAACTGATGTAAATTGTTTTATGAATATGGTGATTTATGGCTCTACCTGGGTTATAATCTTTGCATATTTGTAGCCATTACAATGGGATTGAATGAGATAGGCACACCTAAGGCTAATGCTTCTTGGGCTGTGGTCCCGCTAACATTCATCAGGGATCTACCATGGTGTATAGGTTATATCATTTAAATTGCATGCCTGAATTTTTTTTGGTACTTTAAAAAAATTTCAGTAGCTTTGGAGGCACAAGTGGTTTTTGGTTACATGGATGAATTGTATAGTGGTGAAGTCTGAGATTTTAGCGCACCTGTCACCCAAGTAGTATACATTGTATCTCATGTGCCATTTTTTTATTCTCACTCCTCTCCACACTCCCCACTTCTGAATCTCCAGTGTCCATTATACCACTCCGAATGCCTTTGTGTACCCATAGCTCAGCTTTTACTTATAAATAAGAACATACAGTATTTGGTTTTTCAATCTTGAGTTACTTCACTTAGCCATAAAATAATGGCTTTTGCAGCAACTTGTATAGCACTGGAGGCTTTTTTTGGCTGAGTAGCATTCCATGGTGCATATATATACCAATTTTCTCTATCCACTCATCAGTTGATGCGTGCTTAGGTTGGTTCTGTATCTTTGCAATTGTGAATTGTGCTACAATAAACATAGGCATGTAGGTGTCTTTTTAATACAATGACTTTTTTTCCTTTGGGTAGATACCCAGTAGTGAGATTGCTGGATCGAACAGTAGATCTACTTTTAGTTCCTTGAGAAATCTCCTTACTGTTTTTTTTATAGAAGTTGTACAAATTTACATTCCCACTAGCAGTGCATTTGTGTTCCTTTTTGTTACCACATCCACATCAACAGCTATTGTTTTTTTACTTTTTAATAATGACCATTCTGACTTGAGTAAGGGCACACAGATTTTTTAAAAAGATATTATCACGTATTGCCAAGGAGGACATGGAGGTTCACACATCAAGTCCAGAATCCAATCCAGGCTACCATGCTGCAATTAGATGGATGGACTTTTAAATAAATGATACCAAAAAAACTGGGAAGCCATTTGGAAAAATATGAAATTAGATCCCTACGTAAGAAGGAACTCCAAGAGGATTAGGGATCAAAATGTAAAAACTAAAACCATACGAAGACTAGAAGGAAAACATGCGTAATTTTCTTTTTAATCTCAGTATAGGGGAAGTCTTTCTAAGTTTTTCAAAATACAGAAGTAATAAAAGAAACAATTAAAAAACTTGATAGCAACAATAACAAAGAATATTGCGTGGCAAAAACCACATCAAAGTCAAAAGACAACTTATATACTAATAGAACATATTTTCAACATATATCACAGACCAGGGACTAACATCCCTAATGTACAAAGAACTCTTAAAACTTGAGGGACAAAGGGGCAAAACCCATAGAAAATGAGGAAAAGACAGGAAAGACAATTTACAGAAAAAAATGGTATGAAAATAGCTCTTGTGCAAATAAAAAGATGTTCAAAGTCACTAATAATTAGATAAATATTAAAACATTGAGATTACATTTCTTGCCAATCTGATCAACACTTGTTAAAATGTATGACAACACATTCTTTTGCAAAGATGTAGGGAAAAAGTATTATAAATTGTTGGTGCAAATGCAAACTGGTACAACTATTCTAAGAGAAGTTGATCATTTCTAGCAAAGCTGTATAGGCACTTACCTTTTGATCAGGCAATCCCAATTCTAGAAATCTATACCTCCAGCAATACAAATACACATTCACAAGGTTATTCATTATTGCATCTCATGCATTGCAAAATATTGGAGGTATAAGTTTCTACATAAAGAAGAGTAGTTGGATAAATTATGGAGTACTATACGGCAGTAATACAATTAATGAGGAAGATATTTATGAATTGATAGAAAGTGGTTTCCAGGATATCATTAAGTATATAAAAAGCAAAGTATGAAAGCATATCTATGGTAAGCTATCTTAGTTTGTCTGCCTGTTTATGAAAAAAAAACCCATACAAACACAAAAAACAACCCAGGAAGAATAAAACAGAAAATAATGACTACAAAGTGTGGGTGGGAATAGGGTGGCAAGCACGAGGGACCGAGGCAGGGCAGAAGGTGACTAGTGGCTCTGCTCTGAGTGTGCTCTTTCATACAGTTCTGACTTGTAGAACCATGGTCATGTTTCACACTCATTTTATTTCAAAATCTTATTGTACTTCCGGTTTTGAAAAATTAAATTCATCTCAGATGTGGAAGCAACCCCAAATGGAATAAAAACATGAACAAATACACCTAACTAAAATACCAATCAACAACATAATCCCAGTTAACGAAGTGGGAGGGGAGAGAAGGACAAAGCTAAGTAACTTTGTAAAATAATTAATAACTCTAAGGCTAAGGACAAAATGAACTATATAGATAGTACTCTAGTTAGTGAATTTATTTTTCACAGTTGTATGCATTAGAAATTCTAAAATTACTTTATGTGTACTCTATGACTGAGAAAACAAGTACGTATATTGTGGCTAATGTGGTCCAGAAGTCTTGTTGGAGAAAGGAATTGCAAATAAGGAAAGGATGAAGACTAGAAGGAATTCTGTGGTGTTGGATTGGAATTGGAGGTATCAGTTATAAACTCATGGATATACACACACAGATGAATAGATAAAGAAATAGATATAGATCTATGTACATATATGGCTGTGCCCATTCCTAGATCTGCTCACTGAAAAGGCTAGAACCAATGAGAATCCAGTAACAATGAACAACTTAGTTCCAGATCTTGAGAAATTCTATATCCATCATGATTTTTAAAAACCCTCATGGTAACCTAAGGATAAAATAAACATCCTCAACTGGACAAAGAATATCTCTAAACACCTACAACATAAATTCTGCTCAGTAGTCAAAATATTGAAAGTAGAAAAGACAAATGTTTAAGGTGATGAAAATCCCAGTTACGCTGATTTGATCTTTACAAATTATATGAGTGCATTAAATGATCACATGTACTTTGAAAATATGTACATCTATTATGTATTAATGAAAAGAAAGCTAAAAAAAGAATTTGGCAAATAAAAAAGAAATACTGAAAGTTTCCCTTTCGAGACAGGATGTCTTCCATCAACACTTCCATTTCACATTGTGCTGGAAGCCCTACCTGGTGCTGGAAGGCAAGAAAAGAAAAGGTGTAAGAATAAAAAATAAAGAACTAAAATTATCATTATTTGTACATGTATGGTTTTGTATATTTAAAAATCTAAAGAATCCACAGTTTCCTTATTATAATTGAAAAGATAGCTGAGCAAATTTGCAGGATAAAAAATATACAAAAATACAAAATTCAATTTTATTTCTAAATGACAAAATATAAAAAGAATAAAATTTAAATAAAGAGAACATTTACACTATTATAAAATATCAAATACTTGGAAAAATCTGCCAAAAGATATGCCAGACTTCTACAGAGATGATTATACAAATTCATGAGAAAAACAGACCTAAATAAATAATTGATACATATACTGTGTTCATAGATTAGAAGACTCAATACTATAAAGAAGTAAATTCTTGCCATATTGATCTATAAATCCAATGCAGTCAAAGTCAAAATCCCAGCAGGATTTTTATTAGGAACTTGAAAATCTGTGCCTAAAATTTAAGTGGAATAACAAGGAGTGAAGAAGAACTACAACACTCCCAAAGAACAAGTTGGGAGCACTTGCTGTATTGGATGCCAAGGCCTTTACAAATCTGTAGCCCACAATGTTGTATTTCTTGAGCTATTTAGTGACTGCCTAGGTGTTTACCATATACATTAGGTTACACATTTATGCTTATGCACTTTTTTGGAAGAACAGACAAATTTTACTGTATTACGTTTCACAATAAAAGTGCCATTTGAAAAAGGAAATTTAAAATGATTCCCTCTTTCTGTCATTTCAACCAAGATTGATTTGTGAGTATTAAATGTTTGGGCTGCAAATGGCTCAAAGCCATGTAATATGCAATTTGCTCAGTGGTATTTTGGCTAAATGCTCCTTGACCTGAGTAGAACTAGCTGAGAAAAATCTCAAGTATACTGACAATACCATGTAAGAATGAACTATGTAAAACCCAGGACTTTCATTAAATATCTTTTGTATATGTATCTTGGGCCTGGACCTTGAATTCAATTAAATAATGACCCTTTATATGAGGCCCTATTTCAATATGTCACAGACAGTAAATACTGTCATTTTTGACTGAACAAAGGAGTTCCTGAGTAACAGTGAGAGAAAAATAACATAGAAAAACAGTTTATAATATCTATTTCAAAAGGAAGATAAGTTTTTTAAAAAGCTAGATAGCATGTTTCTTTTGCCAGAAGCTTTTCTGTAGTTTTTTTTTTTTTTTTTTGTCAATGTCGGTAAAAGTGTGTTCACATCTAGCCTAGGTATCTTAAACAAAAACCAAACCAAACCAAAACAAAACCTTTAGACCTAGTCTTCCCAGAAAATCTATCACACATGTGTTTCTTGAAGTATTTTGGTGGCCTGTTTTCTCCTTCACTTCACCCTCAGTCATAATCATCTTCTTTGCTTGTACATCCTCCTCCAAAATTTTCTTCTCCATATTCTACTTTTTACTTCTGACTCACTGTATCTGTTTCTGTGTCTTCATGTCAAAATAGAGAAGTTAAAGATGCAAGAGGTTCATAAAAAGAATAAGAGGTGAAGATAAAATGAAAGTCAAATGAACACAGGTGGTGAAAGAAGGAAAGATACAGGGGAAGAGAAGGAGAGTTTAGTTATGGGTAGGGAAAGCAGAGAAGAAGGAGAAGCACAAAGACAGATGGAGGGGGGTGAAATCAATCTGTGGGGTTTAATTGGGGTACCACCTTCTATACCCCATTAATCCAAATATGACTGACAAAGCCATTTAAATAGTCCTTTAACACAAATTTATATCAGTCAGAATAGACTGAATCTGTGAAACAGCCATTTCCTCTAAATGGAGGTTAAGTATTTTTAAGAAAATACTTTCAGAAGATCAGGAATTAGTATTGTGTTTACGTCCCGGATAAGATCAGGAAATCAAGTTTAGAGTTGCAGAGCATAGCTGGAAAACCAGGAAGGACCTGTGTTTTCCCTGCAATGTGGTTTCGCCAAGAAGCTGTGTGCTCTCAAAGTTAACTTTGAGAATTTGAAATGCTCCATGATAATGTCCTTTTGTAAATCAAAAAACAACCAACACACAGGATTTGATTTCACTGGAAAGAACACTTGACATTTACTGGACCTTTTCCAAATCCGCCCTAATTCACTGTGCACCATCAATGTATTACACAAGAGAGAAATGAAGCTGAGTTTCAAATTACAAATGATTTAGAGAAAAATAGCTGCCATCAAATGTAATTTTGTCTCCACGAATAAAATTCAACACTTACATTGTCGTCAAGCTGCTGTATACATATGTCTACCTGGGACACATTACCACCTGCCCCAGATACGAAATAATAATAAATATCTTAGATACACGTTATCATGTGTATCAGTCCGTTTTCATGCTGCTATAAAGAAACATCTGAGACTTGGTAATTTATAAACGAAAGAGGTTTAATTGACTCACAGTTTCACATGGCTGGGGAAGCCTCAGGAAACTTAGAATCATGATGGAAGGCAAAGGAGAAGCAAGGACCTTCTTCACAAGACAGCAGGGAAGAGAAAGACAGGGATGGAGGAACCGCCAAACACTTATAAAACCATCATAGTGAGAACTCCCTCACTATCATGAGAACAGCATGGAGGAAACTGCCCCCAAGATCCAATCACCTCCCACCAGCTTTGTCCCTTGACACATGGGGATTACAATTCAAGATGAGATTTTAGTGGGGACACAGAGCCAAACCATATCATCTTGCTAGCAAATGTATCAGAATATCGGTGCAGAAAGGCATGTTAGGGAGACTCTCATTCAACCCTTTTAAATTTTTATTGAGTAGTGGATACCTGGGAATGAGAGTCAAAATAATGATGATGATGAATATTTATTGATTATTTACTGTATGCCACCAATTTAAGTGTATTAATTTATATTTAATAAAGTCCTCATAACAACCCAAGAAAGTATGTACTACTAATATGCCTATTTTACATTTTATAGATAAGAATCTTTATTTGTAGAGGAGAGGTACTATTTAAGTAAATGATAACCTGTTGTACTAATATTCAGTTGAATTTGTAGTTTAGTGGCTTGTACAAGATCTCCACAATATTTAATGACTAGCTACTTGATGTCAAGTGCTGGGCTGAAGTGCCAAAGAAGTGATAGTAGACAAAACACAAGTGGTACCCAGACCTCATGCAGCTTAGAATCTAGGGGCCAAAAGCAATCAATTAAGAAAGCAATAATGTAAAAATTTGCACTGTTAGGGTAAGTAAAGGAAGACTATGGTAAGCAAACAGCAGATATATCTAACCTGGTTGGGAAGAGTCAGTGCTAGGGAACAGAGTTGGGTACAGTTCATTCACAGAACTGGCATCCAGATCCCTTGATTCCTAGGCCAGGGCTCTTTTCAAGACTCCATGCTATACTGCTTCATTGTACTTCCATAGGGAAAAGGCTTAATCAGCTATTATTAGTGCTATCCACCTGTGCTGCTCTGTTTGGTTAGTGAGCAGTTACAGTCAGCGTTGGTCATGCTCAGGCAAATGGAGCACTTATCTACTTCAAGCTGGGACTTAATCACTTGATGTACATCAGCACTTAGCACAAAACTTGACTTCTCAAATAAAAGCATGCTTGTATTGTGCCTATGATAAGTATTAAAACATGACCTGTGCCTATGATAAGTATTAAAACATAACCTGTGATATTCGCTGACTAATGGTTGAGAAGGGAAAACTACCCTCAAGTTAAGAGAAAAAATATATTATTAATTTAATAAATTTAGTCTAGAACCCTCAAATAACATGGATGAGATGATAAAACAAAATGAGAGACCAAGGCATGTTTTACCTCGGTAGGCCATTCTCGAGGGTTCATTCAGAATCATTCTATCCAATCTAAAAGATTCACTAGGATGGCTATCATTAAAAAGATGGGCAATGACCAGTGTTAGTGAGGATGTAGAGATATTAGAACCTTCCTACCTTCCTGATGCGAATGAAAAATGGTGCAGCTGCTGTGGAAACAGTTCTAGAAAATTCCTCAAAAAGTTAAATATAGAGGTGCTATATGATCCAACAATTCTACCGTTATATACCCAAGATAACCAAAAAGATGTCCAGATAAAAACTTGTCTACACATGTTCATAGTAGCATTATTTGTAATAGACAAAAAATGGAAACAATTCAAATGTTCATCAGCTGATGAATGGGTAAACAATATGTGAGCTATCCATAAAATGGATATTATTCAGTCATAAAAAGGGATGAAGTAATGAAATATGCTACAGCATGAAAGAATCTTGAAAACATTGCATTAAGTGCAAGAAGCTAGACACAGAATGCCATATATTGTATGATTCCATTTGTGTAGAATATCTCCAATGTCTCTAGACAGAAAGCAGACTAGTATTGCCAGAAGCTGGAGGAGGAGGCAATGGAGAGTGATTGATTGCTAATGGGTATGGGGTTTTGGGGGAGGGAGATGAATGTTCTAAAATTAGGTAGTGTGTGATAGTTGCACACAATGCAACCAGCTGACTAAATAATACACTTTAAAGTGGTGAATTTTACAGTATGTGACTTATACCTCAATAAAGCTATTATCTAAAAAATTTGTGGTCTATCGATGGACACGTAGTTTATACAGAAATCATGACTATATTTAATATGTTCACATATTTCTGTCCACCCCAAACAAGTATAAAATTGAGGAAAATGTGAGATAATTGAAGCCTAAAAATACTTTTACCATAAATATGCAGCTACTTTATGCAAGCATGACTTCTTCCACTCCATTGTCTCTGTTCTCATTTCAATTTATGTATGCAAACAGAGCTATCAAATGTCACTTTTAATTCTAACCTGATTCTTTATATTTGAGCGTTGGTTTTATTTGTACTTAGAATTTGTTTATTTATTTTACTTTAAGTTCTGGGACACATGTGCAGAACGCACAGGTTTGTTGCATAGGTATACATGTGCATGGTGGTTTGCTGCACTTATCAACCCATCGTCTAGGTTTTAAGCCCCACATGCATTAGGTATTTGTCGTAATGCTCTCTCCCTTTTGCCCACCAACCCCCTGACAGGCCCTAGTGTGTCATGTTCCCCTCCCTGTATTTGAGTTTTATTTCTTTTCTAATCATATTCTCCTTACAATTCTTCTTTCTGTGTCCATGTTCTCCATGTTCTCAAGTGACTCTTCTCATTCTTTTGTGACTCTCATAATAGTCTTCTTCTGGGTTATGTCATGAAAACTCTTGTCAAAGTGCAGCTAATATGCAGGACATTGAAACTTCAACCACTTGAAGAGGATCATCCCACTGGATCAAAGCCTCTTCTACTTCGGTGGCGTCAGGGCTACTTATCAGCGCTATTTGTCTAGCTGTTGACCTGTGTATTTTCCACCGCTTTTGGCTGGATGGGTCTAGAATTGTTAACTAAAGAACACTGGTTGCTAAGCCTGGAAAGACCAAAGCTGTTCACTGATTGCTTCCTGTTTGCACCGCATGGTGTAGGCAGAAGGGAAGGTGGAGCCTTGTTCTGCTTACGTCTGTTGGTACAGAAGATGAGGGAGGCTTTTTGTGTCTTGCTTACCTAGACACACTCAAAACTGATTTCAGAGCCAATGTGCAGTAAAATCCGAAAATGTGCTATGCATAATTACACAAGCAAACACAATGTCCCAAGACAAATATGTTCTATTAGTAAGCAGGCCAGAATTAAGTAAAAGCAGGTGTTTCCTATATTGGGTCTGATTGCCTACATGTGTGGCTACTCAGAAATTATTTCTTAATTATTCTGCAGGGTTAGCTCCAGCAGAGAGAAAGAGAGAAAACTCCATGGGAGTTCTGAGGGCTCTCTGGTCCTCTGCTGAATTAAAGCTTAAGCAGCTGAATCCTGTAATTATAATACTTAATTTTTTAAAAGCCATCACGGCCTACTTTTTTCTAAGTCAGCAAATTATACATTTCAACTACTTATTAATTTTCCTCTTGGTGTTATTTCTGGAGGATCACAGGCTTCATTAACCCAGTGCCCCATTTTGACAGGGACTTTACCTAACTTTGTGCCACATGGTTGGCATGCAAAATGCCCCTGAGTTTGAGATCTACATTACAATATACGACCATGAGAGAAACGAATGATATAAAAAGGGTGGTCATCTCCTTAACACAAGGAGGCCTTCTGTCATGTTTGTATTGCCAAGACTGGAGCACCCTAAGCAGCCCTAGAAAACAGATATTTATTTCTGATAAGGAGAAACAACTGACGATTTTATTCATTTCTCACTCTTAGCATTTTCCATGGATTAAGCAGAAGGGACAGTGTTGGGAGCCAGGATATTGCTCGATCCTGGGGACAAACTGTATACCGTATAGAAGCACTCACTTTATTCTTGGTATCACATTAGGTATCAAAACATGAAAAAGTTTACACATTTAGTCTCTACCTTCAAACCATCTTCAAGCACATTAAAACTAATCTGGTACCTAGAATGCATAAATAAAAGTAATAAATAATTAAAAGCAATATATGCTGAATGCTGAAAACTGTCATACATTCCCACGTTATGGGCAATTTTAGTAGGGTGAGATCTGAGGGTGTGAGCTGGATAAAGATGATGTGAGAAAGTTGGGAAACCTAGAATCTTGTCAGCTTACTGAAGTAATTAATAATATGAAAAAAGAATTAATTCTGAAAATTCTTATGACATCCCTTAAAAGTTTAAATCAAGGACATTAAAGATTAAAAGGGTTACACAATGAGGCCCATTTCCCACACATGGAGAAAACTGGACCCTGGATTCAAAGGAGTTAGAATTAATGCTAAAGGCCTGAGCTTGTAACTGTGTAAGATTCCCTTTTCTTCTGAAATTATATCCATTTTTACTTTTTTGTGCTATTCTTTCTTTTATTAAATTGTGGTGGGTGATGACAGATGGCAAGATTTGTTTGTGTCTTTCCTTGGCAAAAACCTGAAAGTTGGCAACTATGTGTTTACCCTCCTCCTCCATCCTTAAATTTTCCTGATTCATGAAATCTCAAAGTGTAGTAATGACTTCTCTAGATCTAAGTTTCTGTAAAGAGCCAGATAGTAAGTATTTTAGGCTTTGCAGGCCATACGGTATCTTTTGCAACTGTTTGACTCTGCCAGCATAGTGTAAAAGCAGCCATAGACAACATATAAACAAATGAGTGTGGCTGCATTCCAATAAAATTTCATTATGAACATTGAAATTTGAATTTTATAACATTTTCCTGTCTTACGAAATATTATTATTAGTCTCAGTTTTTTTTTCAACTATTTAAAAAAGTAACAACCATTCTTAGCTTTGCGGCTATACAAAAATAGGTGACTGGACAGATTTGGCCCTGGGGCCATAGTTTCCCAATCTCTGCTCTATATGACAACAGACTGGGTGAGCTGTTGACCCATGAAATCAGAGAGCAGCAAGACTTATCCTGACAATCTCCTTTTATGTAAATATACATCATCCTTCATTAATTTTCCAAAGCAAAATCAGGAATGTAAAAAGGATGAAATGAGTTAAGTTTTAAAGCCCAATTACAAGCTGCACAAATGAGTTATAAACCCCTAACAGGGAAAAATGACAGCTGCCTTCCTATGTGGCCTTGGTCAGGTGTGTGTTCCCACACCATCCTTTTGTTAGGTGTGGTGGCTTCCAAGTGGAGGACAGTGATGGTTCATTCTGGGTTGAGGAAGACAAAAGACCATCCAGACTCCTTCAAAAAATGTAATTCAAATTGGAAGAGAAAAGAGAGTCAAGAATGCCAAAAGATTTGCTTGTGCAAAGTGTGCAGGTGGGAAGAAGATTATGCCAGGTAGAGAGAAGAGCAAGGGTGAAGGCACTGGGGTAGGAGTGAGTTTAGTATGTTTGAGAAGGCAGCCAGGGTGGCTGGAGCAACATAGGTGAGGTGGAACATGGGAGGAGACGAGGAGGGAATGTAGCCATATCCAGGGCCTCGTTAGTCAATCTAACAGTTGTACTCCGAGTGACATGGAAAGTTATTGGAGAGTTTTGAATAGAAGGATGACATGATTTAGCTCCTTTTTAAAGAGGATTATGCTGACTGTTGTGTTGAGGGCAGACCATGGCAGATGGCCAAAGGGTAGAAAGAGAGATAGGTGAATTAAAGTGTTGTTTCAGTAGTTTAAATGAGAGTGATGTTGACTTGGGCTAGAGCAACAGAAATGTGTCTGAAGCAAAGAGGAATGGGGACCTTTGAGAGATCTAAGAACTAGTCAGATGTGAGGATTGATTTGGTGTGAGGAATGAAGGAGAAGGAGAAATCAGGGAGGGTGCTAATAACCTCTGGGTGCTAGCAATATAACTGCTGTCTACCAGCATTAGTCTGTTCTCACGCTGCTAATAAAGACATACTCAAGACTGAGTAATTTATAAAGGAAAGAGATTTAATTGACTCACAGTTCCGCAGGGTTGGGAGGGCCTCAGGAAACTTACAATCATGGCAGAAAGGGAAACAAACACATACTTCTTCACACAATGGTAGGAAGGAGAAATGCCAAGCAAAAGGGGCAAAAGTCCCTTATAAAACCATCAGATCTCGTGAGAACTCACTTTCATGAGAACAGGATGGGGAAACTGCCCCCATGATTCAATTATCTCCACCTGGTCCCTCCCACAAGAAGTGGGGATTATGGGAACTACAATTCAAGATGAGATTTGGGTGGGGACACAGCCAGACTATATCACTACCTCTCTAGATCCCTCAGGAGACAGAAGCTCAAGGAGGCCAAGAACATGTCCACGTCACTTACAATTTCATGCCAGTGCCTGGTACAGGGTAGGCACTCAAGTGTTTAAGTAAATTAATGAGTGAAATAAGTTGGGCATATTAAAGGGAGATTATTGAACCAACATGGATTTGTCAGAGAATTCAGAATAATAGTCTTGATATTCTTGAGTTCTTGGACAAGTTGAATGATCAACCATCTAGATTTCCAAATGGTGGGAGTGGGTGCTGAGGAGTAGTTATATATTACTGTAACTGTATACTTATAAGAGATTTTGCCTCTAGGAAAACCTGCAAAGGGAATAGAGGTTTTCATGACAGCATGGGTCACAAAGTGGAAGCCCAGATATGTATGTTTAGCTCACTAAATGTTGGCCCCTACAAAGTTTTAAACACTTTGATTTAGTTTCAAGCATTAAAAATAAGCAGAATTCACATAAATATTTAGATTTCTAGCTTTTCTTGAAGAAATCAAGGTCTGGTCCTATTGGTCTCTTCTTCCTTCGTCACAAATATTAGATGGAGCTAAGTTCCATCCACTGTCTTTAGGGCGCTTGGGTCATCTTTTCTTCAGATCATTAGATATCCCCACTATTCCCTATTGTCTTACAAATACCGAGAATGAGGGGAAGTTTATTCTGTCATGTTATACCTAGCCCTCTTTCTCACTTTCATTTTCTGTTTTGGACACAGAGGGATTTTTTAGTTGCCTGCTGTATCTCTGGAGTGAGCGCTTCTTTGTATTTGCTATCATTTTCCTCCCACGTGGCCTCTGCTTCCTCCAACTTCAGGAGCTCCGTGCCTCATCCCTACTTCGTTTCAGCAACACATGTTGAAGGCCTCCTGGGCCAGGTGATAGAGATATGACCATCTCTAAATAGATGCAGCATTTGCCATCAGAGACCTTAAAGTATAAAAGAAGAGACAGAAAAAAAGACAAATCGACACATAAATAATTCCAAACTATGGTAAAAGTTATGAAGAAAAACAGTATGGAGCAAAAGAGAAAAAATATGGAGGAAAGATGGAATTAAGTTGCTCAATGGAGGCCTCTGTGAGGAGGCGATGGTTAAACTATGTGAAAAGCCAGGAAGGAGAGGGTTAGGAGCTGAGGGAATGGCAGGACTGAGGTCCCGAGTGAACAGAGCTTGGCATTGTTGACACGCTCATGAGAGGAGAAAGGTTGTAGACATGCTCATGAAAGGAGAAAGGTTAAACAGGAGGTAAGACCCTCCTTAGCTGTTGCAACTAAGTAGCAAATGGATTTCCTGCTTATTCTGGTTTGAACTCTTCAAATGAAACTCTTTTTAATTATTGGAACCATGTTGCCAAGGTTGATTGTCTGTATTTTGTATAAACAACTCTTATTTCCAGAAGACATTTAGAGTTTGCCTGGAATAAAAGTCACCTGTTGGTCACTCTGCTTATTTATGATAGCATCTAACTACTGAGAACAAGCTTACATGAATAATTTTTAGTGCATAATTTCTCTTCTATTGAAAAGAATTTTTGACTTTTCATTCTTCACAGAAGTTGGAGACAGCTTTTCCCTACAATTGAGCTGGGATGAGCCGAGTCCCAAGAGGGGCTGCAGGCTAGGTTTCCTAAGACCCTGCCTACTCCCTTTGGGCCGTGTTTCAGTTTTTCATCTTACAGAGTGAACGTTCTTGCCATAGGCTTGTGTTATTTAATATGTATTATTGCCATATGCCTGCGTTATTATTTTTAAAATATCTTTATTTTAACTGACTCACTTTTTATCCTAAATTCATTTAGAACGGAAAATTTTAACACTATCACAAATAGAAAATTAGCATCAATTGTGATAAATAGAAATGCCAATAAAATAAATTCTCTGTTGCTTGCCAAAGGCTCTGAGCCAAATGCTTGCTTTCATTTTACTGGCCAAAGAGATTAGCAGTAGTTTTAAAAGCATATTAGCACCGAACTGAGTCATTATCCTTGATGGTTATTGGAAGGATAGAAAAGGGAATACATCTCTCTTTGAGATTCAATATTACTTAATTCAGAGATCAATGATCCGCCTAAAATCATTCCAATCGCCACTGGTGAAACACTCGAGAAATACAGGAATTTTCAAAAGAAACAATCTCTGTTCAGCTTAATTTACCAAGGAAGGGAACTGGGTCTTTCAGTGTTGAGTAGTTCCCGCTAGACTCAGCACAGGGCCGGGTACAAGACAGACACTTAACAATTGCCTTGATGTGTATGGCAAAGACAGCACCCCTGCCTCTAGCAGACAGCCACAAAAGTGTTTATTTTTATTACAAATATTAGGGCGCCATGAGATGACTGAACTGCTGGAAAATAAAATCATAGGGCTGGGACTGTTGCCAGTCAATACCAGCCCCTCTTTTTTGTTAATAATAACATAAAAGTAGCAGTGTAGCATTTTAAAGGGGAATTGACTTTGGACCTAGGTTCAAATATAGGCTTAGGAACTCATTAATTTCAGACCTTGGACTGGTTATTTTATCTCTCTGGCTTCAGTTTTCTTGTCTGTAGTATGGGTCTGATGACACCTTTCAAAGGAATGTTATCAGGATTATTGAGGTGACATAGATTATATGGCTGCCACATAGTAGGGTTCATTAATTTGGAGCTAGTTTTAAGAACAACACATAGATAGGCTACAATAGCTCTAAGACCTTGTCTTATATAACAGTTGAAAAAGAAAAAGATATATTTGGAGAATTAGGCAAAACAAATTCTTATCTATGGACATAAGTTAGAAAGAAATCTTGAGGAAATTATGCAGGTCTTGCAGGTCAAAAATCCTGTGCAGTAGAACTAATCAAGGTGTGCTTCTATTGTTGTTGTTTTGGTCTGAATGCATGTAGATCATTTTCTAAATTCTTCTCTTTTTTTTTCTTCCAATGTGGCTAGAGCTTTAATATGGAGTAACAAATACACTACTTTGTCTATCTTTGTCTTAAGGATATTTTGTATATTGAAGAATTACTTTTAGATTTAAGATGTTTACTTGATGCCAAAGCATTTATTCTGATTAGATCAATATATCAACATTTTTTATTGAGTCTAGTTACCTGAAAAAGTCAATGAATCATATTCCATGCATGCTTTGGAAACAATTATCACATGCAGACTGAGCTAAACATTGCCACTGAGAGAAGCACAGCAGTTACGGTCAATAGGTCAATAGGAAAACCGCACTGGATCTCTTCTCTCAGTGCTTGATGGTGATGCCTGACACACTTCCTGTAGCTACATTGACACATTATTGTGATACACTCAAGACTGCACGTTTCTTTTTTATATTAGTCCACTCTTGATTTCATAAAGAAATTTCATTGCCTTAAGATTCAGTTTGCAATACTTATAGTCTTCTCTAGAAGCATTATATTAAATTTCACTACACATAGGTGAAATAAAGTTAATCTGGAAAATAATTTTGTAGCCCAATTGTAAATCTTATTGCTTATATACTTTCTTTAAATAACATTAATAACTCTGCCTAAGTCAATGCCAATAGAGTTCAAAATTCAATGCATTATACACACAGTGGTGAAAATTAACAGAAAAACCAGCATTCAATTGGCATTTTCGAGTAGCTGTTTCTGCTGTGTTTTGAGACTCAGAAACATGACCTGAGGATTTACTTTTCATCACACCTTGCAGGTCCATTTTTGTATATGCATTCTTCCTTAACTGAAATAAACAGATTTTTTTTTCTTTTTAACTGTAGGGATCATGTTTGTTCATTAGCTGAAGTCATTCCTTAGTTACTCGGAATTTCTGTGACAGGATTTTTTATTTTCTTCTTCTTTTTTTTTCATTACACTTTAAGTTCTAGAATACATGTGCAGAATGTGCAGGTTTGTTACCTATGTATACATATGCCATGGTGCTTTGCTGCACCCATCGACATGTCATCTACATTAGGTATTTATCCTAATGCTATCCTTCCACTAGCCTCCCTCCCCTCAACAGGCCCCGGTGTGTGATGGTCCCCTCCTTGTGTCCATGTGTTCTCATTGTTCAACTCCTGCTTATGAGTGAGAACATGCGGTGTTTGGTTTTCTATTCCTGTGTTAGTTTGCTGAGAATGATGGTTTCCAGCTTCATGCATGTCGTGAAAAGGACATGAACTTATCCTCTTTTATGGCTGCATAGTATTCCATGGTGTATATGTGCCACATTTTCTTTATCCAGTCTATCATTGATGGGCATTTGGGTTGGTTCCAAGTCTCTGCTACTGTGAAGAGTGCTTCAGTAAACATCCATGTACATATGTCTTTATAGTAGAATGATGTATAATCTTTTGGGTGTATACTAAGTAATGGGATGGCTGTGTCAAATGGTATTTCTGGTTCTAGATCCTTGAGGAATCACCACACTGTCTTCCACAGTGGTTGAACTAATTTACATTCCCACCAACAGTGTAAAAGCATTCCTATTTCTCCACATCCTCTCCAGCACCTGTTGTTTCCTGACTTTTTAATGATCACCATTCTAACTGGTGCGAGATGGTATCTCATTGTGGTTTTGATTTGCATTTCTCTGATGACCAGTGATGATGAGTCTTTTTTCATATGTTTGTTGGCCGCATAAATATCTTCTTTTAAGAAGTGTCTGTTTATATCCTTTGCCAACTTTTTGATGGGGTCATTGTTTTTTTCCTTGTATATTTGTTTAAGTTCTTTGTAGATTCTGGATATTAGCCCTTTGTCAAATGGATAGATTGCAAAAATTTTCTCCCATTCTGTAGGTTGCCTGTTCACTCTGATGACAGTTTCTTTTGCTGTGCAGAAGCTCTTTAGTTGAATTAGATCCCATTTGTCAATTTTGGCTTTTGTTGCCATTGCTTTTGGTGTTTTAATCATGAAGTCTTTGCCCATGCCTATGTCCTGAATGGTATTGCCTAGGATTTCTTCTAGGGTTGTTATGGTTTTAGGTCTTACGTTTAAGTCTTTAATCCATCTTCAGTTAATTTTTGTATAAGGTGTAAGGAAGGGGTCCAGTTTCAGTTTTCTGCATATGGCTAGCCAATTTTCCCAACACCGTTTATTAAAAAGGGAATCCTTTCCTCATTGCTTGTTTTTGTCAGGTTTGTGTGACAGGATTTTTTCTGAAAGGCACTAGTTTTCTAATTTCTTTTATGTATTACTTTATTTATTTATTCATTCATTCAACAGACATTTATTAAGAACTTCATAGTGCTAAGTGCTAGGGTAGATTCTTGGAAGTAGTACGGAGGTGGTAGATAGTACACAAAGACGTATAAGACTAGGTGTCTGCCCTCCAGGAGTGTACAGTCTAAGATTACATAGAATTTGTATAAGCAATTAAACAGATATCACAAGAGCAAATGGTAAGCTCAATTAAGTGCTGCAAAGAAAGACGGGAGGAATCAAAGAGGGCATAGGTCAGATCTTGGTGGATGGGCAGAATGTCACTTTATGAAGATGCTGTAGAAGCAGAGCATCCCAGGAGGAGGGAATTTTCTTTATATGAACTCTTAGTTTAGTCTGATTCAATCATCATTTATTGAGTGACTGCTAAGATTAGCTACCTGGTACTCAGAGATAAAAATGAGCTTCCAGATTGAAAGATACCCTAAATGTCCAGCACAGAGGATGAAAATAGACCTGTGCTGAGGCTCACCATTTTGAAATTTCAGAACGCTAGGGGTGCATTTTTTAATTTTTAAAAAGCCTTCAGAAAGAAAATACAGAAGATAGTTATGAACTTCTGAACAAAAAATTGTCAGCAATGAGGCATTGGAGCAATGTTTGCAATTATTCAGGGAAAATTATATTTCCGATGTGGAATTGTATATCTAGCCTATCCCTCAATTAAATATGAGGGTTATTTATTTATTTATACGGGTTTAGGGGGACAAGTGCAGTTGCGTTACATAGTTTATAGGCAACTACGTTGCCTAGTAGTGAAGTCTGGGCTTTTAGAATATCCATCACCCGAATAATGTACATGGTACTCAATAGGTAGTATTTCAACCCTCACCTCCTTTTCACTCTCCCACCTTTTGGAGTCTCCAGTGTCTGTCATTTCAGTCTGTATGTCTGTGTGTATCCATTGTTTAGCTCCCACTTGTGAGAACATGAGGTTTTGAACTTTCTGCTTCTGAGTCATTTCACTAAGAATAATGATGTCCAGTTCTATCCATGTTACTGCAAAAGACATAATTTTATTTTTTTTTGGCAGAGTAGTGTTCCAGGATCTATATATCTATCTCCAGATACAGATATATGGATAGATATCACGTTTTTAAAATCCAGTCGTCATCTCTTGATGGGCACTTAGGTGGAATCCATGACTTTGCTGTCGTAAATAGCTCTGTGATGAACATACAAGTGCATTTGATAAAAATGATTTCTTTTCCTTTGGGGAGATACCCAGTAATGGATTGCTGGATCAAATGGTAATTCTATTTTTAGTTCTTTGAGGAATCAAATATGGGGGTATATTTCAGGCATTTTCAGACATACACTGTTTCTCAGGAATCTACTTTAAAAAGTGCTCCATAAAAACAAGGGAAAATACCAAGATGGCAGGAGATATGGGGTCCAGAATATTGACTCCATGTTAAGAGAGTGGTAAGAGAATCCTTGATGATGGTGAAGGGTTCTCACACCAAGGCGCACCAGACACAAAGAGAGTCCTGTCCAGACAGTCCAGGCCAGCAGGCTCTGGAAAATGTTCCCAGGAAGATGGCATTGATGGATTACCTAACGCATTTGAACATAATGGGAGAAGATTGGACAAATGGCTGAGAATTTAGGGTTGAATTGGTGAGAAATACATAGAAAACTAAGCAAAAATACACATGGCAAAGTATTTAAGAAGAAAAAAGCAATCATAGTCGATTATACACCTCAGGAGTAAATAGGCTTTACATAGCCTAATCATATAAACCAGCGGTTCCCAACATTTTTGGCACCAGGGACTGATTTCATGGAAGATAATTTTTCCATGGATGGTGTGCAGGGTTGGGGGATGGTTTCAGAATGAAATTTTTCCATCTCAGATCATCAGACATTAGATTCTCATAGGAGCATGAAACCCAGATTCCTCGCATGTGCAGTAGGAGGCAGAGCTCAGGTGGTCATGCTTGCTTACTGGTGGCTCACGTCCTGCTGTGCAGCCCGGTTCCCAACAGGTCACGGACCTTTACTGTTCCATGGCCTTGGGGCTGGGGACCCCTGATGTTAACACTGAGTATGTGTCTATACAGAATTGTGATATAACTATGAAGGGGCAGAAGTTACTGTGTATGGCAAGAGTGCATTGGTGGTTAAGGAGAGAGACGCTTTTAGACTACATAATGCCTAAAACTAAAAACTATCAAGAAAAAGGAAAATGATATTATTTAGAGATATGGAGGCAAAATACTGAAAGCTATGAAAGTGGGAAGATTGTCTTGGAGAAGCTGGAAATGGGGCAGACTGCGGAGGGCAGAGGATTGTTGTTTTTCATAATAAGCCTAGCAGAAGTAATTGATCTAACTAGGTGTATAAACTAAATAAAGCACTAAGTATTTTTAAAGATACTAGTTTTCTTCACAATTTATCCAGGGAGTTTAGGTCTGGGGAATGGTTGCATTTTTTAAATGGCATATGATCCAGTTAGGCAGCAAATAGAAATGCCTTTGAAGAGCTCTGCTTGACTACATTTTTTGATCAGTGATATGATCTTTACGGTCCAGTATATTAGACCAGACTCCTCCCTTATGTGAATATGGTAAACCTGGGCATGCTCTAGATATTTAGAGTGTCTGTACTGATCTTCCTGAAAGTGACTAAACCCACCAAGAGCTTCAAGGGTTTGCACACTAACAGAAATACATTCAAACATTCAGTTTGTTCTGTTCTGAAAAGGCAGCAAGCAGCAGAAACATTATAGTTCAAAGAATTCATGTAAAGCTGTAACAGTCAATTGGGGGCAGGGAAACTGTTTCCATTGCAGCTAGCACAGTGCCTAGTACTTGATAAAAGCGTGATATACATTTGTTGAGTAAATGAATGAATGAATGAATCAATCAATGAAATATAGCAAGCTGCTTTTTGGATAGCTGACAGGATGGCCTTCATATGCCAGAGCAAACCATTTGGTCACTTGCTTTCACTTATCCTTTAAATCCAGCATCACAAACACTTAGCCTCAAAACCTCAAGGGACATAATTAGAAACATTTTATGCATAGATTTCCTGTTCCATTTGGTCAAACCTAAGACTTTAAGATTTATAGCCCCCACAAATGTTATTACGCTTTCTGGAATTCACCTAGGATAGCAATGAGCAGTAGCTTTCAAAATGCCTTTCTTTGTAAGGGCATTTCAGTTGCATAAAAATATTCCAGACAGATGCCCTGAGCTGGTTCTTGTCCCTCATCTCTGTGCAGCCAGAATGGCCCTGGTTTTATCTTTTTTTTTTTTTTTAACATATGAGAGTTCCATCCAGAATGATGTCTCCAGCACTCAAAATGTTTGAAAATCACTGATGTAGGACAGAGCTGTTCTAGCAGGGCAGGTTTTTACTTCTTGTTTTATGTTTTCCATAAAGATCAGAGTGGACGTGGGGTTTCAACACACAGTGGACAGCATTAGACCCAATTTAGTTAGAATGTCACTGACAGGGCACCTCAGCTGATATCACATATATTAAAAATATATGTGATATATTTTATACACACACAACTCCCACATGCTTGAGTAGGCATCCAAGGGGTAACATATCCTTTACTTTTCTATAAATAAATGTAATTTTTATTGTAACTCATGTTTCCTTCTAAAATCAGAACCTTTGACCAAGTGTTCCCAAGTAAACCCAGTCAAATTATTCGTCAGTCATTTTCATTTTAAACTCAGGCAATTTTAAGGTTGTGCCCTTGTCTATTTTCTGCCCATGAGCAACATTTAAATTCCACAGAGGGCTCACACAGGCACGTGTGTGGATGTGTGTGAGTGTGTGGATGGGTGTGTGAGCATGTGGATGAGTGTGTGGGTGTGTGTGCACACGTGTGTGTGCTGGGTATATGTAGTCAGTGGCTATTCTGTGCCTTCTGCTGGCATCAGCTGCTATTTAACTTCCTAGCCTGTGGAAATTGGTCCTTATGCCCATGACTTCTGCCATTGCCTGAGGTCCTAACATGGGTTTAAGCTTCCTGAAGTCCACTTGTGCTCTCTCAGCCACATCCAAGGCGCCTAGGGCCTGCATGCTTTCAGCTGTCACTGTATCACTTGCAAGTCTGAGAGAAACTCAAAGCTGTGTCTCATGCTTCTCACGCCTGGGCTCATTTTGTTTAATTCCTCCTTTGCCACCATGCTGTGCAGCACCTATCCAAGAGTGCTGCCACACTGAATTCTCCGATGGGAGCCAGGCATTCATGCCCTCTCCAGGTCTATAATTTAACCAACATGCACCAGAATGATAATTTGGATTAATTGGGCATCTCTTCTAATCGGCCAGTGCTTGTGATTTTCTGTTTGTTGAGTACTTAGGATCCTACCTTTCCTCCCAAATCCCCCAAACGACAGGAAGCTCAGTCACCCTCTTTCTTTTCTAGATGTTGGTCTGATGAGGACAGAAACTGAAGTGGCATGCTCATATTCCACAGATGCTTTCTCTTCAAGGTAACTCTTTTTTTCTAGCCCAGGCAACCTTTAGTCTCTAGGATACGGCAGCCTGACTCTTCATCTATTCTCTTTCCATGCCATTGTTTATGGCACAAACCTTATGCCTGACTTCCTTTGGGCTTGGCTTCTTGCTGCTCAAAAGAAACTGGATCTTGAATATCAATGACCTTGACTTTATAGATTTCCATCTCCACCGTGAGGTTTAAATTTTATTTTTAGAGATTCAAAAGCTGAGCACTGACTGCTTATTTTCTTTTTGTGTTCTTGGCTTAAAACCCTGCATCCTCTCTGAAGCAATTCCTGCTGCTGTCTGAATAGGAAAGGAGCTTGGGGAACCCTGGTTAATATCTCAAAATTTCATCCTGCCACAAACATACGAGTGATGGGGCTGTCCAGTCCCTCCTTTCTGCAAACATAGAAAAAAGCCCCAAAATTACAGAGACACAATTGGCCATGATATCCCTTAAAGCCATGTTAATGGTAGAGCAGTTTGCAATGTAATACATGGTTATGAAAAAATAGTTCTTGTACCACAATAAAGTCAAGTTATATTAACAATAAGAATATAGGATTCTTACGTAGAGCAAATGAGGGGTTTTCTCAGAAAGGTAATCTATGGAGTTCTCTGATTTTTTTTTTTTTTGTACACTAAAAATTATTTTGCAGCTGTGCATGGTGGCTCATGCCTGTAATCACAGCACTTTAAAGAGAGTCACTATATCATTTGGAAGTCTGAGTTTGAGCTGAGGAGTTTGAGACCAGCCTGGGTAACATAGTGAGACCCCGTTTCTACAAAAAATAAAATTAGCCAGGAGTGGTGGCACATGCCTATGGTCCCAGCTACTCAGCAGGCTGAAGTGCAAGGCTTGCTTGAGCCCTGGAGGTCGAGGCTGCAGTGAGCCCAGCTCCGCCACTGCACTCCAGCCTGGGACCCAGAGTAAGACCTTGCCTCAAAAGAAAAAGATTATTTTGCAGTTCTAAGTAGAACACTTCATCTTCATTACCCCTGGCCTTACCCAGCTTCACACATACCATGGGATGGACATTGGGCTTCTTTTTGTTCAGAACCCAGGATCAAAAACGGCAGAAAAGAGAATGCCAGCCATCTGCAAAAAATGCACAAGACTGAGGAAATTTACAGGACAAGACCTGACTGGGAACTTAAGAATTCCAGAGTAGGCCGTGGCATGCTCCCAAAATAGAAGAATGGAACATTGAGAGAAGAGATAAGATTTTTTTAAATCTATGAAGAAACTGTATGAAGAGGAAAAGAGAGATAAAGTTAGAAAAACAGGAACCATTTCAGATGACAGCCCATGGAGGTCTAGAGTACACTCAAAAGGGACCCATTATGTGTCTGGGCAATGAGTCCAGTTCTTTTCTGCAGAGCAAGAAGATAAAGTTGCTACATAAAGCCTTTCTTTTTCTTTCTTTCATAGCTCACTACTGCCTTGAACTCCTGGCCTTAATGCCATCCTCCCACCTCAGCCTGAGTAGTAGCTGGCACCACAGGTGCACACCACCATGCCCAGCTAAATTTTATATTTTGTGTAGAGATGAGATTTCACCACATTGCCTTTATTTTTTAATCTTCAACCAATCTCACTCTGCATATTTTGAATTTACTATTGTTAAGTCTGTATATGTGCTCATTTTGGGGACCAATGGCCAAGGTGTTTCATTAGAAAGAAAAGGAGGAGTTTCCTTCCTCCTTGGGCGTTGGTAAATGTTTTTATCATGGACATTAGGCTGTAAAGGACAGACCTCCATAACAGTGAAACCAATAACAGTGTCCGCTACTCTAACACACATCCTAAGGACAGCTGGAGGCACATTTTTTGAAATTTCAAAAAGAATTTTATATGAGTTACAGAAAAACGCTTCCTTTTATTTTACATGAATTGAATGATATCCTTCAAACTTTGCTTATTAACTGTATAAAACAGGCTGTGGCAGATCTGTCTACAGAGAACCACTAAATGCAAATAAATGGAAAATTCCCAAAATTCAGGCTCACAATAAAGTTAAATCACGTCAGTGTGTTACAATAAGAATCTCCAGACCCAAAACCCAGACAAAGACCTGGATGTCAGGATTACTGACTAGGAGAATTATTACCTTACATAGTAGAATAAGTTATCTTTGGCCAATGAAACAGCCCGAAAAGCAGGAAAGAAAGTAAGCCTGACCACTCTTGTGGGCCTCTAAAGACCTGTCAGATATCTCACTTGCACAAGCTGCTGACCATCGTCTCATCCCTGCGAAGAAGTAGGAGAACACCAGGGCCCATGCTTGGTCAAATGCATCCTTGTCAATGTTGTTCTCTTACCCATTTGATGCTTGATACAGCTTATGAACAGAATTCATTGCCGCCTCTAAGTTCTATTTCTTTTATTTAGAGTCCAGTGATAGTCTTCTCAAATCTGGAGCAAAAACACTGTGACCTTGGGCAAATTGCTTAATCTCTAAACCCCAGTTTCCCCATCTATAAAATGCACAATAACAGTAGCTTCTTTATAGAATTTTTCTGTGAGATTAAGTGAAATAATCCATTTAAGGTACTTAGCAAAGGGCGAGGACAGAGACATTGCTTAGTTTGCTACTATTATTAATGCTATTAACCTATCATTTCCACTTAATATATCAATATATTTCCATGTCATTAACTAGTTACTGCCATAATTTATAATGGTTGCATAATTTTTCATTAAATGGGTTAAATATACTTTAACTTATCAAATACTAAGAGTCATTTAGAGTGTATCTATTTGTTTGGCTACTATACTTTCAGGTAAAGTTGGTTGATTAAATATATGTGTCTCCTTTCATGCCTCACTAAAACCCCTCAAAAACTACAGAGAAGGGATTTTTTTTAAGGACATAAACTTATGAAATGGGGAGAACAGGAGTGGAAGCAATCACAAAAAATTATGAAAGCAAAAAAGCAAATAATTGAGCAGACCCAAGAAAATGAAATGTTAATCCAGCAGCAGGGAAAGCCAAGAACTAACTCTTTCTGTGCCTCAAAATTCCCCATGACTTAGAAATTGGCAGGCACCAAACAGCTTGAAATTGGGATGAAAATAGATGGGAAAATAAAAAAGATTGCTTAAAGGTCTATTTCAGAAGCAATCTTCCCCAGCTTCTCTCATCACTTTTTATTGCCAGAAAACCATCCCTTTGTCACCCAGCAAAGAGACTGAAGGTGTTTTCCCCAGAGACACCAGGCACAGTTAAGTGTGGAGGCTTCACACTGAAACACGGAACTAAGTGAGGCACAGTAAGTGCGGTCCTCAGGGTTCTTGTCCTTTTCCTCTGGTGGCTGGCCCTTTTTGCTGAAGATTGCAGGTCAGGGAGTCTTCTCTCTGGAATCCAACTAACCCAAGAGGAAAGACTTAAAGATTCTGGCACTGAGGTTTTCTCAACTCTTCTACCTGGCCAGGCCATGCTGCAGCAAAACTCACAGTTGCCAGTTCCCATTTAAATGATTACAGCTTTTCTTTTCTCGCTCTCAAATGTGATCTAGCAACATGGATAACTGGAAATTTGAGGAATGTCTTTACCACGAGAAAAGGGACTGAACCATACGGGAAAAAACACCATAATGGTCACTTTATTTTTGTAGGAAAAAAAGCAAAAAATAAAAAAAAATAAATAAAACAAAACAAGCAAACAAATAAAACCCCCTAGCATTAATATTCTCAGACATGAGAAGATATTATAACCATGAGAGAAGAACAGGAAGAAATTAAAAGGAACATTTATAAAATAAAAACGATATTTTAGAAATTAACAATATGATGGAGAAAATAATTCTAGTTGAGAAAAAATTTTCAGAAACTTTGGCATAAAGAAAAAATGTAAATAAGAGAAAGAATAATTTTAATCTGTTATAGACAATGATTTGGTGGTAATATTTGAAGGAAAGAGGATATTTAAAATTACAGAAACCAGCAGATTGTACAGCTTGAGATAAAATGAGAGAAGAATTCAATTTATAAAGTTCTTTAAACATCAAAACATAGAAAACAGTAAAACTTTAAGTGTCAGAACATCAAGGCAAGTAGCAAGTTCTCAAACACTAAATTAAATGAGTCTTACTTCCATCACCAATACAGTGAAAAATCTGTTACATGAGGCTTATTAGCAAGTCATGATCTCAATGCACCTATTTTCGATGAGAAATGAAGACATAACCTAGACTCACAGACTAGTGCAAAGAATGCCCCTTTATGTGAGTCGGTCCAGTTAGTCTTTACAAGCTGCATAAGGGGCAAGGTGGGGTGGACTCTCAACCCCTGTGGCTGCTTCTATGACAACTCTGATTCAACCAAAAGAAATTGTTGACCAAACTTAATTTGGTTTTACCTTCGTTTCTTATATTGCTGTGATTCATTTGGAATGCCCTTGAGGTTCTACATGTTATTAGATGCTGGAAATATTTTGACAAGATCAAGTATATCCTAGCAACATGAAATAGAGAATTGAGATAGTTAAGAAGAAATGCTAGACTCAAATGGGATCTCATTAAACTAAAGAGCTTCTGCACAGCAAAAGAAACTATCATCAGAGTGAACAGGCAACCTACAGAATGGGAGAAAATTTTTGCAACCTACTCATCTGACAAAGGGCTAATATCCAGAATCTACAATGAACTCAAACAAATTTACAAGAAAAAAACAAAGAACCCCATCAAAAAGTGGGCAGAGGACATGAACAGACACTTCTCAAAAGAAGACATTTATGCAGCCAAAAAACACATGAAGAAATGCTCATCATCACTGGCCATCAGAGAAATGCAAATCAAAACCACAGTGAGATACCATCTCACACCAGTTAGAATGGCCATCATTAAAAAATCAGGAAACAATAGGTGCTGGAGAGGATGTGGAGGAATAGGAACACTTTTACACTGTTGGTGGGACTGTAAACTAGTTCAACCATTGTGGAAGTCAGTGTGGCGATTCCTCAGGGATCTCGAACTAGAAATACCATTTGACCCAGCCATCCCATTACTGGGTATATACCCAAAGGAGTATAAATCATGCTGCTATAAAGACACATGCACACGTATGTTTATTGCAGCACTATTCACAATAGCAAAGAGTTGGAACCAACCCAAATGTCCAACAACGATAGACTGGATTAAGAAAATGTGGCACATATACACCATGGAATACTATGCAGCCATAAAAAATGATGAGTTCGTGTCCTTTGTAGGGACATGGATGAAACTGGAAAACATCATTCTCAGTAAACTATCACAAGGACAAAAAACCAAACACCGCATGTTCTCACTCATAGGTGGGAATTGAACAATGAGAACTCATGGACACAGGAAGGGGAACATCACACTCCGGGGACTGTTGTGGGGTGGGGGGAGGGGGGAGGGACAGCATTAGGAGATATACCTAATGTTAAATGACGAGTTAATGGGTGCAGGAAATCAACATTGCACATGGATACATATGTAACAAACCTGCACATTGTGCACATGTACCCTAAAACCCTAAAGTATAATAAAAAAAAAAAATTTAAAAAATAAAAAATAAAAAATAAAAAAAGAAAGTAGCACCGTACCAGAAAAAAAAAAAAAAAAAGAAATGCTAGACTAATATTTCACTTTCCCTAAAATATGCACGTAGTTGAGACTAAAGTATTCTTAAAATTATCTACTTTGTTTTACTTCTAGGCTTAATCTCTGTCCGTGACTTGCAGAAGGATATAGAGCGCAGGCAATTGTTAAATAAATTTGATTCACGTATATCAATGATGCCCAATAGAATCACCTGGTGTGACCCATGCCACACCAATTAAATCACAATCTGTGGGCTTAGGGCCAGGGCATCAGTGTTGTTTTCAAGATAGTAAGTGCAGCAATAATTGATAACCACTGATAAAGTTACTTCAATGCCTATTTATACTTTTTAAATTCAGTGATTACAAAATATCTACTTTCTTTGAAGCTATACAGATATAGTATCCAAATTGGTGATCACAATTAATTAGTTTAAGTAGCTTCATAATTGGCACTTGGCTTTCTTGACTACGTTCCCAGAATCTAGATGTAATAGGTTGGGTGTTGGGGCAGGATGTAGAAACTGTTAACATTGTTCTTGGAGTGCCTGGCTGGCTTGAAGCAAAAGATTGATATACATACGTTTTATTGGATTGTAAGAATAATGATCCTGTGTCTAGTTATGCATCTTCACAGGAAAGACTTTAAAATGTACTTTCAGGGCATTATCTTTGAATCCAGCATTAATAAGCTCTGGAAACAAGAACGGGCTATTTTACTCTTGGTGAGAGGGCCAGAGCCTTACAGTGACGCGTGAGCAAAGGATCACCTGAACCTAATGATTATCTTCCTAATGGGCTCCTGGGAAGTTATGTATAAACATATTTTCATTGAGTCATTACTCTGTTTTTTTCCCCCAGGTTCAGCAGCATTTTCTCTGAAGAGATAATAATAGAGCTACCCTAATAGTGGAAAATAACCTCCAGTAGTCTATTAGAAAAAGAAGGAGAAGAAAGAAAAGAATGAGAAGAAATGGAGGGGAAGACAAAGAGAATGAAGAGAATGATGGTGATGACAATAATAAAGAAGGAAGAAGAGGAAGTGGAGAAAAAGAAGCAGGAGGTAGATCAGGAGGAAGGAGAGGAGAAGAAGAAAGTGAAGCAGCAGCAACAGCAGCAGCAGTGGTGGGGTAAGGGCCAACGCCAGTTAAAGCTTTTCACAGCCCTCTTTATGACCTCCAAGGGTATCTGTAGAAGTTTGTAGATTCCTTGGCCTCAGGCCTTCCAGAATCAGAATGGGAGGAGTGATGCTTAGGAAGCTGCATTTTAAACTACCTTGATACTTAATCCACATAAGTATTATGCATAGTAAACCATTTGAAAATGATTGTCCTACAATACGTTGGGCATTGATGCCAGGGATACTGTCCATTTAACTCACTTAGTTTCCAAGTTCCTAGTCTTATCAAAGCAACAAATGGTAATAATATTTTAGGATAACGTAAACCTAGAAACATAGGGCTTCTGAGTGCAATCTAAAATCACGGACAGTTCTCTTCAATGCAAAGCAAAGAAAATGGCAGAAGACAGACCAATCATAATGACACCTAGATTTTATTGAGTACTTACTATGGGCAAAGCCATGTTCTCAGTGCTTTACATAATTTAGTCCATTCAAATCTCATAAATAGTATTATTTCCTCTGTTTTATGAGGAAACTGCAGATTCAGGAGCTATTCCAGGTAACAGTGCTGGTAAGGGGTAGAGAGGACTCAAATACTTACCTGCTTAAAATATTAAACATCAAACTATTCCACATAAGTGGAAGGTAGAAGCACTACAGACCTGAGTTCTGGTGTTAGCTCTGTGAGATTATCTATGCAAACTCTGTTAGCCTTGCTTACCTGTGACTCAGTTTACTTGCCTGTGAAGCGGGAATGGTAATAAAGGTGTAGTGAGAAGCCAATAGATGGAAATCCTTGTGAAAATCGTAAAGTACTATATAAACATCAGTTATCATTATACTCCTACAATCATGGCTCTTGTAGGCTGGATCCAAACCTTCCCACAGGAAGTTGGGAAATGGAAATGAAGTCATTGTGTTACTACTCAATCACCCATAGGCATAATCACAGAAAGGCTGTTTCTAATATCAGGAGGTGGGCAAGGTGGAGGAGCAAGCACATTATAAAAAAGTGCCCCATTTTGACTATTTTCTCTGTGTGCCTCACGATCTGGCCTCTACTGATGTTGAATGTCAAACATACTAATGCCTCCTTTCTTCATACTTTATCTGTTCCAGCATACTTAATAATATTGAGTTTACATAGTCCCTTTTTTTCTAAGGTGCCACTTTCAATAAATGTGTTTAGAGAGAGCAACTTTCTAGTCTTCCCAGAGCCCTTAAACCCATCACTACTCACTCTCCACCAAGAAATCAGATGCAAATCGCTCCAAGAGGAAGGATCAGGTCCTCAAGTCAGATGTGTGAAGTTCACCCTGTGAGCCGTGGATAAACTGCTTCACTTGTCTGCATTTTAGTGAACTGGGGTTAATAAAACTTGCTCTGGCTATCTCAACAGGCTTATGGGAAAATTCAATTGGGAATGTATAGAATTATGAGACAAAGAAAAAAAGAGGAAGGGGAACACACTAAAAATTAGTGAGTAGGAAAAAAAGGAGAAAGAGAGGTGAGAATTGAGTGCCAGAGCTAGCCAATTTTACACTTTGAAATCATCTCTCTGTCCAAGACGCCTCCCCACTCCAGAATTTGACAAACTTGTGTAACAAACTATTATGTAACTAGGGTGCTATTTTCTCAATAAAAATAACTATCATTTACTTGTACCAGACAATGTTGTAAGTATGTTATGTATAATAACTTCAACAGGTAAATTACTATTATACCCTCATTCTGTAAATGAGGAAACCAAAGCAAAGACATGTTCAAAATGTGTCTGGATGTTCCCAGCTAATAAGTGGCAGAGCTGAGAATCAAATCCAGGTGGTCTGAGTCTGCTCTTTTATCTGTGCTTAATGCTTTTTGAAATAGTGTTCATCTAGAGTTTGGGCACTGTTTATCAAATAGTATCAGTTCTTCCATTGACTCTTCTAGCCTTGCAAATAAAATTAAAGCCATTGCCTCTGCCTTTTCCAGCTGTAGAGCACTAGGAAAGTAGATGCTAGATCATCAACCACTGCACCCATGAAATACTTTGCCATACCTATTTCTTTCCTAGCTTTCTTAACACCAAACCCTGACATTTCCCCCATGTATATGTATGGCCCTACCCTGAATTATTGAGTAATTCTGACTGGAGAGTCAGAAGAACTTGAGTAGCCTTAAACGGACCCCCTCACCCTGCTGCCATTCATCCTACCCACCTCCCCCACCCACAAGTCCATCACTTTCCCAAGTCCATGGGCTTAGAATAAACTTTTGCTACCTGCTCCTTTCCTTGGCATGTAACAACTCGGACCTGGCCAATACATGTTTGCTTGAGTTGGGGCACCCACTGGGTTTGCTGGTCTTAGCCTCTCTCTCTTGCTGTGAGTAAATAGCTATAGCTGCAGAGTGGCTAGGTCTGAACAGTAGAGGTGCAAGTCTACAGCAGGGTCCAAGGAAAGAGCTAGAGACACGGATGCTCACAGGAGACATGCAGATACCATAACTGAATGGAATAAGGCAGGCATAAGAGAGAAGCTCCAAACCCTCAATTCTCTCTGCTGTTTTCCCCTTATAGAGTTAAGGATTTCTGAACTCCATTATAAGAAAAAAAAAAGGTGGGATAAACATAATTGCAGAAATTCATACTTTGTCTCAGTGTCTGAGAATTGTAGGGGTCACTGTTTCCAGACTAACATTTTCTAGTTTTTAAAGAGAAGCCAGAAAACCAGATTTTTGTTAGGTATTTCCTGAGTTTCAGTATCAGAAGCTTACTTAGAACTTTTAAAGTAATGTGCCGTGGGCCACTTCAGCTTTAGTGCCTTTGTTTTCTCTTTCAGTTTTACTGATTGTACAATTTTTTTGCCTGTCATAACTGGGATCAAGATTGGTCCCTCTTCTAACCACAATTAGAGACAACTGTTGAAGGTCTGCTTTCCTCTACTTGTTTACAACGGCTTCAAGGATTATATTATTTTAAACAACAAGCAGATTAATCCCTGTGTTCACTGGAGGGAGGTAAGAAACAAAGGGGAAGTTAGGGTCAGTCCATTATTATTTATCCCTCAGTGGTACCTGCTAGAAAGCAACCCCAAGGTGACCAATTTCTTGCAGTTGGTTCAGGGATGTGAAGCCTCCACATTTAACTGTGCCTGATGTCTCTGGGGAACACACTCTCAGTCTCTTTGCTGGGTGACAAAGGGATAGTTTTCTGCAATAAAGAGTGATGACGGAAGCTGGGGAAGATTGCTTTTGAAACAGACTTTAAAGCAATCTTTTTTTTATTTTCCCATCTATTTTCATCCTAATGTCAAGCTATTTGGTGCCTGCCAATTCCTAAGTCATGGGGAATTCTGAGGCATAGAAAGGGTTAGTTCTTGGCTTTCTTTGCTGCTGGATTAACATTTAATTTTCTTGGGTCTGCTAAATTATTTGCTTTTTTGCTTTCATAATTTTTTGTGATTGCTTCCACTCCTGTTCTCCCCATTTCATAAGTCTATGTCCTTAAAAAACATCCCTTCTCTGTAGTTTTTGAGGGGTTTTAGTGGGGCATGAAAGGAGACACATATATTTAATCAACCAACTTTACCTGAAAGTATAGTAGCCAAACAAATAGATACACTCTAAGTGTCTCCCGTTACTTGAAAAGTTTAAGTATACTTAACACATTTAATGGAAAACTATGCAACCATTATAAATTATGCCAGTGAACAGTTATTGACATGGAAATTTATCAGTATATTAAGTGGAAAGTGATAGGTTAATAGCATTAATAATAGTAGCAAACTAAGCGATTTCTCTGTCCTCACCCTTCTGCTAAGTATCTTAAATGAATTATTTCACTTAATCTCACAGAAAAATCTCCTGACATGTGGAATGAGAACTTATGAATATCACAGGCATAAATGTCTATGAAAGTAAAATTATTTTCATTTTCTCCAAAAATATAAATTTGGAGAATATTACTACATTATGGCTCTCTGCATCATGAGTTTGTCAATAATTTTTGCACCAAAATATTATTTTTCAAATAGTAACTTTATAGTGGAGAAATCTGGTTGATGTGATACCATCTTAACCAAGTGATCAGAGATAACATTAGTTAATTAGTAATTAGACATATGGACACCATGTACCTCCTGATATAAGCCAATGAAAATGACATAACATCACTTTTTCCTACAAATGTTTAATCCCAGCCTAATCATTAGAAAACACCAGACAAACCAAAATTAAAGACCATAATATAAAATAACTGAATAGTACTCCTCAAAAGTTTTAAGGTCATGAGAGGCAAAGATAAAATATCCCAGTTTGGAGGAGACATAATAACCAAATGCAATAGGGAGTCTTAATTGAATACTGGACCATAAAAAAAGATACACTAATAGAACAGTTGGAAAAATATAAAGGTCTATAAATGAGTTAAGGATATTGTATCGATGTTAATGTTTTGGTTTAGCTAATAGTGATAATGGTTACACAAGATGTAAACCCCTGGGAAAGCTGCATGAACGGTATACATGAGCTTTGTGTACTGTTTTTTCTTAATTTTCTGTAAATATAAAGTTATTTCAAAATAAAAAGTTGGAAAAATAAATTATCTTTTTTTAGTTTGCCAACTATACTATATTCCATTCTGGGTGCCACATTTAAAAAATTCTGTTAAAAGATCCTATCCGGACATGAGCAAGCAGAATGCCAAAGTGTTAAAAAGGTTGGGGATGTTTAACCTAGAGCAGAAAAACGTTAGGCAAGATATAACAATCTGCCTTCGAAGTATGAATTGCTATCATGTATAAAAGAGATTGAGACTTGTCAGTGTGGTACTAGAGGGCAAAATTAGCATGCTTGACTGGAGGTAGTAATGAGGAAAGGTTTTATAATATCATTATAAGGAAGGACTTTGTAACCATTTCAGCCAATCCAAACCAAAGAATGGGTTGCTTTGGGAGACCAGGAATTGCCTAACAACTTGATAAAAAATATCACAGAGGAGTGTCATGTATACCAGGCGTGTTAACTAGATCAGTGCTTCTCAAACTTTAATTGCGTATGAATCACTACGGACTCATTAACAATGCAGATTCTGATTCAGTAGTTCTGGGGTGGGGGCTGAGGGTCTGCATTTCTAACAAGCTTCCAAGTGATGCCTATAATGCTGGTATGTGGACAAGACTTTGAGAAGCAAGGAGCTGTATAATATTCAAGGTCACTTTTCAACACTAAAGTCTATAATTCTCATAGAAAGATATACTTCAGGAGAAGAGATAGCAGTTATACACTGAGATTTTAATACGAAAATGGCAATGTTCGAGAGCATAGAGGAAGCAAGAGCATTGCCTGCAAGCAGAAGCAGGGATGCTCTGAAACTCACTCAGTAAATGCATATTTTAAAAGAACCTGTTAAAGAAAGAACCTAAATACTTGTATATGGCCACATTTAATTATCCATTTTCATTAGAAAAGATCAATTATTTCTAGCAAGTGGAATTTATGGCACTCACTGCTTCAATTTTAATAATTCAATTCAATTCTACATTAAATTCAAGATTTTGTGTTTATCTAGTTCATTCAGCAAAAATCCTTCACAATTATTCATCCACCTCAAAGCCTTTGCAGTGTATAGACTTTGCTTTGTTACTCTTTTACTTCCATTTCTATAGGTCAGAGCATCCCAACCAGTAGAATTAAAGATGTCCCTCAAGATATTTGGTCTTCTCATCACTTGGCAAGGCCAGGTGAGTAGCTTGTTGCTGAGCTTTTGGAACTCAACCAAGTCGTATCCACCACCTTGATGCTGTATTTACTTCAGCAACCTGCTGCAAGCATGTCTATTTCCATCATGTGAAAAGTGTCTGTGGATCTGCTGGAGGAGTTCATACTCTAAGTACTTAATTAGCATAGCACGCCCACCAAAATTTGGTCATGGGAGGAGGTATCATGAGAAAGTAATTCAGGGAGTTCTGGCAGGTGTATCTTTAAGTGGTAACCCCAATATCAGTCTTTGTGTATACTAGATACTTTTCTCAATTTGTGGTAAAGTTGGTAGACGGTAACTTCTCTAAAAGGTGTGTGTATTTTCCAATTTACAATTTCAATATTATTTTGTCATACTTGACCTGTAAAATTTAGATGGATTCTGAATCTATATGCATTCTCATATAAAACTCCAACGATAAATTTGTCAAGAAAATAAAAAGAAAGACTGCTATATTATTTAAAATAGAATTTTGCAAAAAAGTTTCATTGACAGCAGCTATTAAGAATATAAAATGATCATTTGTCATTAAAATGTTTTAATTAGAAATGATATATAGCCTTTTTAAGCATAAAACTTCAGATAAAAACTTATATTGGTGAAAGCATATTCAGATTTCTCAATTTAAAGTTATTAATATGCAATTTAATGTATTACCCAAAATGTTATATTTTATTTTGTTATCATAATTGTATCATATAAAGAAAATGTTATGAATTTCTTCACCCAGCTCCATACAGATGTCTTCAAATTTCCTCCAGTTTACCCCAGTGTGCCACAAAAATATTGTTATTTTCTATGTTGGAAAACACTGCTATAGGTAGGTTTGCCCCTATAATGTGTTCTGCTACCAAAAATCTTCTAGTTTAATTACAGACTAATTCGTTACACCTTTGAGTTAATGTGCAGTTAATGTTACCCATAGCAAACAGGCAAGTCTACATGATAACTGGAAAATGTTAAACCTACATTATTTCCTTACCCATTCTTTAACATCTCTTGAAGATCTAGGAATATTATTCTGTTATTCTGTGTGTCTAGAAATGTTCTTTTTCTTGGCCCAAATGGTTACACTGTGTCCACTTTGTGATAAATATTGAGCACATTGTTTAGTATGCCCAAGGGTATATGTTTTATTTCATAGTAACAAAATGTTTAAAACATTTGTTTCCTAAGACTAAAGAGATATGGTGATCTATAGATCTCCTTTGAGCATATTCTTACTTCCTGCTCTTAGTAGCTTCTTTTACTCTCCAAGAAACCCTAATGAATGCTTAGCTGTATCACTGGGCAGTTGTGAGCATCATGAAAGGCACAGCAATCACTTGATAACTTATAATGGAAACATGTCCTCTTTAGTTTCTGGAGTATCCAGTTTTCTATATAAATTAATCAGATGAATCAAATGCTATTAAAACCAACCTAAGGGTGATAATTGGCTCTTCCAATTTATAATATGAAATATAACACTGATGGGCCTGGAGGTCACTACCATGATCTACAAATCAGGATAGGACTAGCCCTTGAAACAAAAAGTTAAAATGGATTCTAAATCTACTTGCACCTCTAGTCTTGGCAGAAATTTATTTCTTCTGCATGCCAGAAGTTCTGGCAAAGAGGTTCATAGGATAAAAATCAGACAATAGCAGATTAACGTACTGATAACGTATTGTGTGGATGAAGATATTATCTTCTTTTTGTGAGAGTTTACTTTGCCCTATTAGGTATATAAACCAAATGTTTATTCCAGGCTTATATGGTGCTCCGTTTAAGACAAATGCCTCATTAATGAGAGAACACAGACCCTATTGCCAACACTCTGCCAAACTGATTTACTTGAACAATAATAAGAAAGGGACAAATATGTTCCTCCTCTGACACATCTACCATTATAAAACATTTGCCCTGGCTTCTCTTGCCTTGCTAGTGCACAGTTAGCGTCTGTCTGCTCTGAGAATGAAACACCCTTGAGAGCTGGAGGCCACAACTCAGGACGAGGTGTGAAGGGAAAAGAAGACAGCTTACCCAGCCATCAACATTCACACATGTAGATTTACAGAACAGACAACAAAGCTATCAATCGGAGCCCATTCCGTTTCATCTCATGTGAGTTACATTATTGTAAAACACTTAACCATGTCACGTGGCTTATTAACATTGGCATTTGATTTTGTAAAGATGCTTTATGTTTAAAGAAATTATCTAGTGCACATTTCTGCAAACGTGGAGGCAAATGAAAAATTAGCACTGCAGAGCCTGATCCTCCACCAAGTCTTCTCGCATTTGCTTCTTGTAAGGAATATCTCTTGCTTCCTTTCTCCACTTGTTCATATGCTTTCTTTCCAATCTTCTCCCCTTTCTTCTATTTCTACAGCATAGATCGCGCCCTCAGGCGGTTGAACTTAAAAAACAAACAAACAAACAAACAAAAAACTTCCCAGGTGCAGCACACTCTCTCAATTTCACCTCCCGGCGATTTTACTTTTGGCCTGAGTCCAACACGTTCCCAAGAGCTGGACACAAGTTGTCACGATCATGAACCTAACCACACTCCCCCCTGCGGCCAATTTCCTATTTTGCTGTTCAAAAGAGGGAAATGCACATATCAAAAGGAAAACAGCTTGGTGCTGGCCAGCTACAGAAGGGTGGAGGTCTTTGGTGCTCAGAAGAGAGAGCAGCTCCTGCGGCAGTCCTGCGTGTGTCGCTGTCCAGACCTCGGTGCTGAATACTAGGCACTGGTATCTGCCGCCAGGTTCAATCCCTCAGGGTTCGAATAGGCTCCACCATGGGAGACTGAACTCACTTCCCTAGGGTGAGGGGTGGAGAATTCATTTAGATGTTTGCTTGCTCTCCTTCCACAGGAAACCATTTTTCCACAAAGAGGCATTGTGCATTTTATGGGAAAATAATGGCACAGCTCCAGTTCAGCACCAAAGTGAAGAGCTCTACTGAGGCAGAATGGAAAGTCGAGGTAAATAAAAACTGCTCTTTCCCTCCCTGATTCAACACAACAGCTTTTGGGATCCTAGATCCCCTTGTTGACAAATTCTTAAAAATATGGTTTTTTTAATCACATGATTAATCATTTTACTGATAAACACCCTAAAACGTGGTGGTGGCGCTGGCTTTGCAATATTGGAGTATAACTGCTGATATTGTTTTACTGAGGTTGAGAAACAAAGGGAAGGAGGAAGTAAACTTGTAAACTGAGGTGGTTTGAATGGTTAAAATTTCATTTTTAAAAGTATTGCTTTAACATTGTCTTGGAGACATGCTCATTTTCTTAGACAATTTAGAACAGAATTTGGGCAGTAGTAGCTTCCCTTCTTCTCTTTACCCTCCTAGCCTCTCTCTTTGAAAGACCTAAGAGCCTTGTTCTTCATAGCAGGTGCTGATACACAAAGGGCCATTATAAGAATCCTATAGCCTCCCCCCTCCCCGCCACACACATGAGATAATAAAGTAAATACAGAGAAAATGGATGGAAGGGAGGGAAAGCACTCCCAGCCTTTGATTCTTGGTAGTTACGTTCAAGTGGGGCACTTCTCTTTGAAAAGTGAAGATGTTTCTCACGGTACAGAATTTATGGGCAGACAAGGAGCAGACTTAACTGATCCCAGCAAACAGTTCCTTTTCCTAATCTCTGGCTGCTTATTTTAGCCGCTTCTCCGCCCCGCCGGGAATACCATTCAGATCTTAGTCCAGGTAGATCTGACGTCAAGAGATGGCTTTCGTCGATTTGACGTGTAAACACTCATTTCCATTCTGGCTAGGAAGGGCTGGGGCTCCACTCAGCCTGGAGACCGAAGCGCTTCACTGAGCGCTCGCCGCCGCCCAGCCTCTCCTCGCGCGCCTCCTAGCTCTTCGCAGAGCAACCAGGAGCCAGGAGTGGTCCAGAGCCCGAGGGTGGGAAGGGGAAGTCTGTCTGGCTTTTCTCCTATCTTGCATCTTTTTCCTCTTCCCTTCCCACTCGTGTTCAAGAGAGTGTGTGAGCTATGGAGCGAAGAGCCTGGAGTCTGCAGTGCACTGCTTTCGTCCTCTTTTGCGCTTGGTGTGCACTGAACAGTGCAAAAGCGAAAAGGCAATTTGTCAATGAATGGGCAGCGGAGATCCCCGGGGGCCCGGAAGCAGCCTCGGCCATCGCCGAGGAGCTGGGCTATGACCTTTTGGGTCAGGTAAGAGTTTCCACTTTCAAGAAACTTTCTGGGGCCCCAGGGGACTGGCGGGACTGGAGCGCGGTCTTCCAAGCGGGAGCCCCAGGTTGCACTCTCCAGAACCCAGTGTAGCAAAGAACAAGGAGCTGCTCCCGCTCTCGCCCCTGGCGCGCTTGGAGAGAGAGAAAGCTTGCATTATTTACTGTTTGGGCTGGGCGCAGCCAAGCAGAAGGAAGCCGCTGCAGCTGGGTAGGGCTTATGCTTACCGTTGGCCGCTCTAGAATTGAAATCCGTTCCCGCGCGGTTTGGAAGAAAAATCCCTCCACGCTTGTTCAGGGAACTTAAGATGCACTCAAGCTCTTACCAACCAAGCGCCGCCGGGAGAAGCAGTGCGCTCCATCCCCGGGGACTGAGGCGGTCTGCGTCAGGAGCCGGCTGTTGCCTTCTTTTCAATATGGCAGCATCAGATCCAAGTCCTGATGCAAGGGGCTAAGCAGGCTTGGGGCTGTCCGCCCTGGCAGCCTGTAAGGGCACGCCCAGGGCATTGGAAGAGTGCCAGCTGCTGGGACTCGCGACCAGGAGGTTGGGAGGCCGCGGAGTAGCCTGGGAAGCTGGGGGGAGAAATGGTGGGTGAAAGACACGGGGCCATCTATCCCCACGACTCTCTGGGGAGCTCCGGCTTTTCACTGGGAACTTATAAAGTCCAAGCTTCATAACTTTGCCCGGCCAGTCCCACTGCAGGGTCGAGATGCTGAACTGACTGTGGGGAAGGGATCTATTTCTTTCTTGTTCTTCAGCCAAGTACGTAATCGTTTTCCCAGGAATTTCAGCTTATTGTTGCCTGTCCAAGTGAAGGCTTGGTCAATAGGTAGCTGGTTGGAGGTGGGTGGGCGTCAAGACATTAAGTGGGAGACTGCTTATAGCTGAGCGATTCCGAGGGGACCCTAGGGAGTGTGACTTCTAGGCTAGAGCTTTCCTTTTCTTGGCTCAGAATCAAGCCCTCGCCCCCTGCTTGGGAAGTTGGTCTGCATTGAAGCGTGGGAGGAGGCAGTTGTAAAACATTTTGGCGCGTTTTTTCTGGAGGTGGTGGTTGAGACGCCGCTGGAGTCACAGATGAGTAATCGGCGGGGGCGTTGGCGATTCTGCAGACCGAACCCTCTGGGGAATTCGCCTGCTCTTGCTAGAGGCTTCATTCTCAACTTTATAAACCAAATTGTCTTTGAAATGCCCGAAAGGAAAATCAATGCAGATTGGCTTCCTGGTGTCCCAGCAGCAGATGAGTCTTTTGCTTTTGGCCAGCCCTTGCCCTCGTGCCAGGCTCCGTGCTAGGGGCTGAGGAATAAGAGGAGGGAAAGAAACACTCTCAAGTAATCAACAACCTAGAGGAGACTAGCTTAGAGATAAATGACTGCAACTGATTGTAATTTGTGTAATAATAGGAGTTGTACTTGAAGTCTCAATATTCATTGGTTGAAGGAATGAAAGTAGTAGGGAATTTGAGAGGGGTGAATGAAAACTGCCCAAATGAGAAAACATTTGCTCCGGGAAGAGGAGTCAGAGGTTGCCAGGAGAACATAATGAGATCGGAGAAGACAGTCTAGGCATAGAAAACAACTTGTGGGAAAACAGTGAGACATAATACAGTTTAGTAGTAAATCTGGGAATTGCATGCAATTATTAGTAATTTTTGCTACCCAAACACGGTGTGAGTAGCAGCTGAAATTGTGCTGGTGGGTACTGTGGGCATTCATACAAATCATGTATGTCCTATGGGGGTAGACACTGGGGATTTAATTGTGTATTCCTTGAGCAGCTACTGAAAGGCTAAATAGCACTGGTAACTGTGTAGGAGGAGACTGGGGAAGACAGTAAAAACTAAATCTCTCTTCTTTTTCCCACCTGTTAGCTCTAGGCATGCATCTAAACCTAGACCATTCAATGTGAAAATTGCTTTTCAAAATAAATAAACATAAATCTTAATAGTAAAAAACAATACATCATCATTCTTGGGAGGATCTTTGGGTAAGGGATAGCATAGTCACAAAAGCATTAACAAATAGTGGTGGAAAACCATCTATATTTATATATGATTTACAATACTATCTTTCCTCTATCCATTTTTAGTTAAAATGGCATTACTAACAAAAGTTTTAAAACAAACTTAACAAAAATTATTTTATTAGAATAATAATTCTTTGTAGAAGGCTGATAGCATGTTCCTGGTTCTGCTTATTGCTCTTTTTGTTTAATATTACTAAAATTACACTAATTTGGCATTATATATTGGGTACCTTATTGACTCAGGATAAAGCTTGGATTAAGGTAGTGACAAGCAGAAAAACCAGTTGACAGCAGAGAAAACAGAGCTAAGCACTGGCGATCTTTTTCTACGGCTGCTGATTTCTCTCCCCAGTTCCATCCACAGCTTATGGGAAGATTCACTAAGATTCAGGCGTGGAGCAGGGCCTAAGCTTCTCTATTTTAAAATTCTCTAGGCGATGAGAATCATCAATTTAAAGAACATGTTTCTTCTGTAATATACTGTTGTCAATTGTTTGTTTCTTGATTTTAAAAATGCAGGGTTACCTAGAGGATTTGGTAGCTTCAAATTTAGTACTGAGTAAAGGGAGACTAGCTCAAAAGAATAATGAATATAGTTCTAAATGAACCAAAGGTGTCAATAGCTACCCAGAGAAGTATACACCCTCTAAAATGGAACACCTGCCCTAAATGTAGCATGTTCTTTTCTGAAAGCCTTGAATTAGTGGAAAATCAAACGATCACTAATAGTGGCTAATAGCAATTTATCACTATGAATTCAATGGCTACATTTCGTAACAATGATAATTTATTTTAGTGGAAAGTGGCACTGACCATAGATAGTATCCCAGGTGTTTGCCTGCTTACCACAAATAATTGTTCTTTGAACAGATATATTTGATTAAATGAGCATTTTAATATGATATTGTCACACACGAAAAACATGTATTCCCTCCAATGTGTGTAAAATAGAAGCATCACTAGTCCCCTACTGTGAGCTAGTGAATATACTGTGAACTCAAGCAATAATATTCTGAGGGTCATCTTAAGACCTCTATCAGTGCCTTCTTCATGAAGAATGTGGATGAAGCTGGAGGCCATTATTGTTGGCAAACTAACACAGGAACAGAAAACCAAATACCGCATGTTCTCACTCATAAGTGAGAGCTAAATGATGAGAACACGTAAATATGTAGAGGGGAACAACATATACTGGGGCCTTTTGGAGGGTGGAGGGTGGGAGAAGAGAAGGGATCAGAAAAAATAACTAATGGGTATTTGGCTTCATACCTGGGTGATCAAATAATCTGTACAAAAAAAACTCCATAACACAAGTTTACCTATGTAACAAACCTGTACTTGTACTGCTGAACTTAAAATAAAAGTTTAAAAAAAGAAAAGAAAAGAAAAATGTTAACTTCAGATACCAGGAATGGGCTTAATAAAAGTTGCCTATCTCTAAGCTATCTGAGTTTTAAACTAGTCCATATATATTTGTTTGGGAAAGTGGATATTTATTTTATTTCTTTCCTTTTATAGATTGGTTCACTTGAAAATCACTACTTATTCAAACATAAAAACCACCCCAGAAGGTCTCGAAGGAGTGCCTTTCATATCACTAAGAGATTATCTGATGACGATCGTGTAAGTGTTGTACATTTGTGTTCAAACCAATACTCTAACTTATCTGCTTTATGATTTCTAATAAAAACAGAAGCATTTTGCAAATGTGGTTCTTTTTTATTGTGACCAAGATTGTTTATCTGTAATATTTCTAATTTCTTTCCTTAAATTATAATGGCACATAATAATAACAAGATTGGGTTGAATTGGTTGAGCCAAAGTTAATTTTACACATATATACGCAGTTTAATTATATAATTATATATATCTCTAAAGTTAATTTTATATGTACACTCACAAATTCAGTCTAAGAGCATGAAAGTGAATATTTAAAATGAGAGGGCAGCACTAATAAAAATGTTTGACAATACAGTCAATCAACAACCTTTTATTAGGTACCTATTATGTACCAAACACTTTAATACCAATGTGGGCTCAAAGAAATACATGAGCCTTACTTTCAATAACATTTCAGTATAACTGAAAAAAAAGTCTATTATTTCTATTGGTTTTGCTGTGTAAGGAGCTAGTGTTTATGAGAGAACTATAAATCCATGTCTTCATGAGGCAAATGCTTCCATAAGTAATCTATTGTTGGATCCAAACCATTTGATCTCTTTTCATCCTAGTTTGTATCTTGCTTCAATGATTAGGTAACAGCAGAAATAAATATAGGTAAATAACGTAGAGGCAGTTTGAATAGATAGCTAATGTACCTATTGATTTTGAAGTCTATTTTCAAGGTCAACAAACATATCAGAAAATGTTGACTATGTTGGGAGTATTGTAATTTTCATACAGTGTTGCCTTTTCTCAAAGAAATGCCATACTGGAAGAAATTTATCCTGATTCACCTGATATCTGTGTACATAATTTTTGTTACTTAGGACACTCTGGAGAATTAGAGGATTAAAAACATCCTTTCAACTTCCCGGGGGGAAAAAAAAAATATATATATATATATATATATATATATGAATGACAGAAAGGTGATAGAACTGTTGAAAGTAGATGGAATTCATGAGGCCTGTAAGATAATTTGCTGTTTTATTCATTCTGAAACTGATAGAATTTTTAAAAGAAGAAGAAAAAGACAAATTATGAGGGTGGGGAATGGGAATGGCCTGGGTCACCAGTGTTCGAATGTAAAAGAAACAACAACATCCTGACAATGCTGTATTAGGACCACAGACAGTGACCCTATAGCTCTTTTTTGTCAAGTTATTGCTTGATGTGAGAGACCAAATCAGAGGCCCTGGACCTTATTACAGAAGTTTCTTGTCCACTGAGGTCTTCCCTTACTCACTTCAAGGGAGAGGGCTCATCATGTGTGGGCTCTGAAAAGCAGAACAACTTCTAGCACTCTGGCTAGGCTTAGTCCCCAGGCTAAGCAGAGGAGAGATTTCCTTCTTTGCCTAAATGCATGCCCAAACTGCATGCCCATTAATGCACATAGAAGTCAAACTGACCTGTCTTCTCATTTTCACAGGAGAAAATTGGACAGAATAGAGCATACCTAACTGTTATTCTTACTCAAAGTATCTCATGACAATGAAGATGGCCCACTCTACTCTTTATACATCCCCTTGATAGCTGATTTGGGGCGGGGGGCATCTCAAGATATTATGGAAAAAAGCTAAGAACTTAGTCTCCAGCACAGGTATAACTTTGTAAAAAATTAGCCCAAGAATAATTTTATTTTAGGAAACATTCTGGAACCATAGAAACTTGCATTGGAAGGTTGAAGTAGATGATCTTCAATGCTCTTTCCAGATCAAAAGTATTATTCATAATTAAGTACATGATACCTATTATGCATAATAGAAACACACTACCAATTTTCCTCTATACCATTCAGCCTGCTCTTCTAGAGATTAATATACGATTCTGAGTTAATGACATTAATCATAACACTGTTTTCTACAATTGGATGTTTATCTGATCAGATGGCAGAGTGCCTCCTCTTATATCCCATTTCTAAAAAATTGCTCTTGGTTTTCATTTTATTGCTCTTTTTTGATGGAGGATAATATTCTTTCAAATCAGCCCTGTGAAATGCAGCAATAGTCTATCTTTACAAGTCTGTTAATAAAATCTCCAAGTGTAAGTGACCCTCCACCTCAAAGATTAGTACTTATTCCCTAGCAGTCAGCTTCCAGAGATCAATTCAGATGATGGGCAGCATTCCAAGCATTGAGGTATTTTAAGCCAAAACAATTAAGCTTGAAAATACAAGCACTTTAAAAATAAATCATAGTGACTAATTTCTAGCTTTCAAGTTCTTCCCATTATTTTTAATAGGTTTGCAGTATATTTTTAATTGAAAATTCAGGGCAGTCTTAGTGGATGGTTTTATCCTTCAGTTGCAAATTATTTTTCAGTTTTTATTTTTGGAGCTGATTCATGAGTACTCTCACATTAACAATATTCCACCACACACTGAATTGTCATCATGCATACAGCAGAAAAGATGTGTTTGGGGTAGGAAATAGTCATGTTGCCAAGAAAAATAAGAGTATAGAATTATCTCATAATGAATATAACTACAAGGCAGCCCCTCACTCTCTCAGGGCTTCAAGTATAATAGGATTATGCTGTAAATATGGGGCAGGTAATTTTCGTATTGTCAGATCTCTTTGCATAATACATGAGACTGAATTAATGGTAAGTGTGCGTGGTCAGTAGTGCTCATTCATCACCCAGGATCTGTGTCTCATATTAAGTACTTTTAAGCAGAGGTCGAAGCACAGGGGAGGGAGAGTTTCAAATTTGCATGGATACAGCACCATTCTTACTTTATAAAATATTTGCAATTTCTGCCTGTTGTATGTAAAGAAAGAGAAATTAACCTATAAAAGCATTATAACAGCAGTCTCTTGGCTTGTTGACTCAATCTATAAAAGCAGACAAATTTTCAGCCATGGAGCCCTGAAACCTCAATATAAAAATGAGTATTATGGTCCATTTGCTGATGAAAGCAGACTGAACTTTTGCTTCCACTGTAACCACAATGTAAATAATTTGAGGGAATTACCATTTCACTGACTCCTTCTCCTCCCCCTAAAGGTGCACTTTACTGTAATAGAGGAAATGTTCATCTCCCCAGTGGGCAATCCCTTCTTCTCACTGAGGTGCCAGTTTAATCTGTAGTCAAATGAAAATATTGCAGAGCTGCTTGAACTCTGATGGGAAGGGTACTGGAGATAGTTAGAGGAAGTATACAGAGGTAGATATTTGACTTTTGATTTTCATGCTATAAAAATCCTTGTAGGTGATATGGGCTGAACAACAGTATGAAAAAGAAAGAAGTAAACGTTCAGCTCTAAGGGACTCAGCACTAAATCTCTTCAATGATCCCATGTGGAATCAGCAATGGTACTTGGTAAGTACCTACAGAAGGACTGTGTGGGTGGGACCTGGGACCTGGCTTCTTTATGTTGTTACATTTGCAACATGGATTTTTTTTTTATGATGGAGAATTTCATAGGGAGCTATATTATCTGGAGATTAGGACTGATGGGACCTTCTTGATCTGCCTCTTCTGTTTTGCTGAGTAATGATGTTGGAAACAGATATCTTTAGCTGCTGTGAAAAAAATAGAATTTTTTGTCTTCGTAAGTTTATTTGGGATAAATGCAGAAAAATAGTATCTTGCAGGTTAGGGGTTCCAAAAACAGTACTTATGGCAAAAATCTCATTTGGTTAGTTATTCTTTAGAATCCTTTAAAGCACTCACAGAGTATAGTGAACATAATTTGGCATATACAACCCTGAATGACAATTCTTATATGACACAGATGAGAATCTCTGAAAGAGGTTAAAAGAAGGAACACAAGAAAAGTCTATTGCAAATGTCTAGACTTGCAAACCATTCTACCTTTAAGATAGTTACCAAATCCTTGAGTGCAGAAATTGTTAAGTGTTGCTGTCTACCTGCAGGGTGTCCTCTCTTCTGTTTAATGTTACGTCTGTATGGTAGTAGTATAGGCTAATAGAAAGATTTGTTGTTGAGAATTTTATAAAAGATTATTTCTCTTGAAAACCACAAGCAAAGACTTAGATACTCTTGTTGCATAATGGATAGAAAAGGGGATCAGTTTCTCTTGACACTATCTTCTCTTTCTTTCTTTTTTTTTTTTTTTTTTTTTAGACAGAGTTTTGCTCTTGTTGCCCAGGCTGGAGTGCAATGGCATGATCTCAGCTCACTGCAACCTCTGTCTCCCAGCTTCAAGCAATTCTCCTGCCTCAGCCTCTGGAGTAGCTTGGATTGCAGATGCCCGCCACCATGCCCAGCTAATTTTTGTATTTTTAATAGAGATGGGGTTTTGTCACATTGGTCAGGCTGGTCTCGAACTCCTGACCTCGGATGATCCACCCGCCTCAGCCTCCCAAAGTGCTGGGATTACAGGCATGAGCCACCGCAGCTGGCCTCTTGCCACTATCTTAAGTATTTGCTCATTGCAGCAGAAGAGACTTATCAGTTAACACTTGTGCATTTCCTGTGTGACAAACACTATTCTAAAATGTTTGATATGAGTTAATTCATTTTGTTCTCATGATTATCTGTGTTGTAGAAATAGTAATTATGCCCATTTAACAGATGGAAAAACAGAGATATTGAAAAGTAGAGCAATTTGCCAAAATCCATGGCTGCTAGTGGTGGGACCATAATTCATGACTCCAGAGTCCATACTCTTAACAACTACAGTCTAAAATTGTTCCTGCAACTGACATAGAGGCCTTCTTTTCTGACTTTGGCCAACAATCTGTGTACAGTTCCAGCCTCCTGTGATTCAGCTTCATACCAGCCTTGTCACCCCACCCCCCAACCTCTTTATGGGGAGGAGGGCACAACAGCAAGAGGGCAGCTCCTTCGCTGACACTTTTGATTGTGGTTATTTATAGATTTCTTATTGACCCTTTCACCGGGTACCTGGCATTCTTTTACTGTCTCTGTCTCTGTCTCACATGCTTAGAAATGTGCTTATATCTGTGTTCCCTTGCTACCCAACTTATCTCCTGTACAGTCCCACACTCTGACTATCAGAAAATGTATTTGAAAAGGAAAACCCTGAATCTCCTCTCACAGACACTTACCCCCTAAATCAGTCATACTTAAAAATAGGCAATCACATTGCAATTCCTGAGGCAATCACAGTCTCCTGAGCATTTCAGGTTCTGCTTTTTCCTTTAGAAGAAAAATTCTAAAACATTCATGAACGACTATGCACCAGGCAATATAATGAGAGCTCAATATGGCAATGGAGAATCAGGATTTGGGGGGGAGATGAAAACATCGACTATCAAATAGAGCTTCCATAGATGAAAGGGTTGAGCATGTTATTATAAATGAAAGAAATTTAGGGATAAAATTCTTCAAAGCCATGTAGTTCAAAGAGAAGGAGCACAGGTGATTCATCTTTTCAAGTGATGTCCATTTGGGACAATTGGGAGAAGAGCAGCACTCTGGGGGTTCATTTGGCCCTACTCTCAACTTTGTTTTTTATTTCACTGAATTGGCTTCTTCTAAAGAGTAGAGTGACCCAAGGAAAAAGAAAGATGGGTCTCCAGGTTGGAACTTAAGTGCCCATTTTGTAGCAAGCAAGTGATGATTTTACCAATGCTTCTTTGTTTTTCTTTACCAGCAAGATACCAGGATGACAGCAGCCCTGCCCAAGCTGGACCTTCATGTGATACCTGTTTGGCAAAAAGGCATTACGGGCAAAGGAGTTGTTATCACCGTACTGGATGATGGTTTGGAGTGGAATCACACGGATATTTATGCCAACTATGTAAGTGTGTGCCTTCTCATGACTGTGACTTAGGGAGCTGTCTGTGCAGACGCACAGTTAGGGCTTTCCTTCTTTTCAAGGGGATGCTGCTCTGGTGTCAGTCCCTGGAATTATGGGCCAAGGTTATGTCCCTTCTCCCACTTCCCACTAGCTTATATGAATTTATTTTGTACTAGTGGGCATTGAAATAATTCAGTGGGATCAAAAATTGTACAAAAGTATATGTGTTGGGAGAAGAAGGGGCAGTGCCTGTACCAATTAAGTTACCAAAATCTGATGACTTTGAGTTGCTCAGTGTTTGGGGCATTAAAGTAATCAAATCAAGCCCCTTGCCTGAGATCATTTTCACAGTTTCCCTCCTCACCTCTTTTATGAGTCTATATCCCTGACATAGTAAAATTATATGAATGTGATTCCTTCCATGCAAATCCAAAGTGAACACCACACAATGCACCTATGCCAAGCTGAGAAAGGAAAAGTTTTCTAGAAATGGGAAAATAAATAAATAAAAACAATTTGCTTCATTGTTTATTAAGTTTATAATATAATATGAACACCATCATATATCTTAGGTCTTTAGATCAGGAGGCTGGTGTTTCATCTTTAAGATTATCCCTGGTTTTTCTCTCATCCTTTCCACCTATCAAACATTCCCTAGCTATAACGCCAAGCTAAAGAGCCAAGGAAAAGAGAAGGAAAAATAGTAGCACAGAGTAGAAATTAAGAATGATTGAAATATACGGAAAGCATTGAAAAGTAACAGCAATGGTATGTGGGAGGTGTTTAAATGTAGCTATTGGGTTAGAAAAGGGAGTGGAACCTGAAAGCTTGTCTTGAATTTCAAGCACTCTCTCTAAAATTAAATCACATGTTTATTTAGTGTGCCTGGGAGGCTGAAGGAGAGCACCATGGACCTGAGTCCCACCCTCAGCCACTTCTTTGCACCTATATTCATAAGAGAGATGAGTGTCAAAGTGTCACTAACTAGCTTTATGGCCTTAGGGAAGTCATTTAACTTCTCTGGGCCTCAATTTTCTCATCTGAAAACTGAGGTGACTGAACTAAGTAAACTAATTCCTTCCAACTCCAATATCCTATGAGTGCCTGTGAACCATAGGCTTGGTAACATTCACTGAGAATTGAAAGCTGGCTCACCTGGCTGTGTTCATCATCTCTGCCTGGTTTGTGGGTATAATAAATATTCAGTGACTTGGCCAGAATCTCTAAAATGCAGGCTTTTGAGCTATCAGCCAAGATGGGAAGGCATAGGGTAAGAGGCTTGGGAAGTGATGCTTTTTTTTTTTTTTAATGATGCCACAGTGTTATTTTTTGTTGTCTCTTTAGGATCCAGAGGCTAGCTATGATTTTAATGATAATGACCATGATCCATTTCCCCGATACGATCCCACAAATGAGAACAAGTGAGTAAATGTGCATTCGTGTGAAATAAAGTACTTTACAATGCTTTTATCTTGTTTGAGAAAATTATACCATACATTTCATCCACATTTCAGTGCTCAGGAAATGTTAATGCAAAATATACATGCCACAATATTTTGTTGCTTTTAAAACAGAAACCAAAGTTTCTATTTTTATATTCCCTTTGGTTTATAGAACCATATTTTCATTAAACTTCTTACATTACGAAATTCTCCTCTCAAATGTTACTGAACTGTTGTAGCTTTAGAAAGAATGTTTGAGACATAAAGAGTACACACTTTGAGCCCACCCCTTCCCCCATTTCCTCTATCAATCTTTTAGTCTTAGCAACATGCTTTATATTAGTCATGAAAAGAAATATATGTAAAGAAATGGATATGAACAATGCCCACAACTTCCGACGGTGGCCACAGTCACCCTCACCAGTTCTCTCAGAAGAGCATGGCCAAACTCCAGACAAGAGAAATGCCTCTGAGGTCTGGCCCCTGAATCCAACACAGTCTCCAGGGCATTGAGCCAGACGGAAGTCTCCTCCAGAGTTCCTGCTGCTATAAGGCCATAGGAAAGAGAGAGGAGACAGCACCTGACTCCCAGATTAACTATCTCTCCCTTGAAGCCACATTATGGTGACAGAGGCCAAGAGCCACAGAGGCCAAGAGAAAGATCTTCTAAAGTGAGAGGTGAAAGAAAGACCCAGAAGCAAGACTTTCAACTTCTCTCCTAGCCCCAAAGAAACTTCAGCCCTCTAGGCATGTGGACCCTCAAAGTGTCCATGCCCATGGGAGAGACCATCTTTGTTCATACCGATGTTCTCATAGACATCGAGACATTCAAACTTTCCTCTTCATTTTCTCTACACAGAAGAGACTTGCACCGAAATGATCAAAGCCAAGGTCAAAATTAGGGTTGTTGCTACAAGTGAGGATGGAAAAAGCCAAGCATCTAATAGCTCTTGGTATAAGTCACATGAAGTGCTTCTTTATTCTCTCTGGATGGCTCTGTCTCTTGGACTGTTACCCAACTTGGGTCAGACAAGTCTGTCTCTCTCTCTCTCTCTCTCTTTCTCTCTCTCTCTCCCTCCCTTCCTCCCTCCCTCCCTCCCTTCCTTATTCTCCCTCAGAACTCCCAAGTGGCTGGTGCAGTAATATTGATCCAAAGTTATTTCTTTCTTTGGATGGTCTTCCCTCCAGAAAGCCAACAAACCCCAGGATGGGAGGCTGGGGTACAGGGACTTGGCCTCAACTTCTGGGTGTTTATTTCTTCCCTGGGGAGAAGGGGAGGCTTGTGGATAGTTCAGGGATATGACTTCTTTCAGTACCATTTATTTCTTTGAGGGTGAGTAAAGGGGTTAACCGCAAATACCCCTTAGAGGTAAAAACATTCCAGTAAAAATACAATAGGAACCACTGGCAAGGGTACCCTTGGAGCAAAGTGGGAGTGTCTCAAGAGCTTACAGCAGACCCTCAGACAAACTTTTTGCTCTGTGTCTGAAGCAGGATAATGCAGGACCAGTAAGGACATCTACTCTTTTGGGGCACAGCCTTGTAATGTAGTTATGGCTTTGCCAATTCCCAGAGTAGAGGGTGACCTTGGGGAAATCACTTACCTCTCTTTGCCTCTATTCCATTTTCTTCCCCTAAAATGGGTGTCAATGATCCTTCTCCCTATGTTTCTTAAATGAACTTCCTGAGGAAATGGGTAATAAGAACTTGGAATAATAAGCCTTCTTAGAGTGGAGTAGAAACGACTTTCATTCCACCCCCTTGGTTAAGACTACGGGAAATCTGTTCCCCGACACTGGAGTGCAGCTCAGGAGACTTAGATGGAGGCACTGGCTCCTTCCTAGGCAGTATACAGTCCTTCCAGGCAGATCCTGGGTCTGGCCCCAGGATCCAGTGTGGGTGATAACTTGTATGATGGCTGCATGGTGGGTGAATTCTTGATGAAATGATATTCTCCGAAGTTTTTCCAGTCAGGAGATGGAACACTCAGACCTTCCTCAAAACAAAGGGGATCTCACAGCACAGCATTTATAATAGTTGTTTTATATATATGAATACAATAATTAAAATAAAATATAATTTCCCTGACTCAGGGAGTTAGCTGCAAAGGCCCCAGGGAAGCAGCCCATATAATGCTATTTGTTTTGTGCCTGAAAGCCCTGAGCTTCCAGATTATAGCCTGCTGTGAATCTTCCACATAGCATTGAGAGAGCATGTCATAGCCCAACAGTTAAGAGCAGACTTGGGAGCCAAATTTAGGTCAAATTTTAGATCTGCTACTTAGTAGTTGGGTGATCTTGAGCAAATTATTTAACTTCTTTGTGCTTAAGTTTTATCATCTTTTGAAAAAGAATCTCTACTTCCTTGAGTTAGAGGTATTAAGTGAGTATATATATATATATATATAAAATAAGAGAGAGAGAGGTATTAAGTGAGTTTATATATATAATAAGTATAATATAACATATATAACACTTCATTGAGTTAGGGGTTTAAGTGAGGTTTTATATATATATATATATCACTTAATATATATACATATAAACTCACTTAATACCTCTAACTTAATGAGGTAGATTATTTATCTATATCTATATCTGTATATCTGGCATTTAAACAAATTGATTTGTTTAAAAATTATTCCACAAGATAGTTTAAATACTACCCTTATTCTGGTTAAAATATCCTTGTCACACATGTTATTTAAGCCATATATGTGTTTGTGTGCATATATATATATATGGCTTAAATAACATGTGTGACAAGGATATTTGGCTTGGACATACACACATACATGGCTTGGACACTGGTACATAAAAAAGTTAAATAAGTGTTTGCTGTGGTGACGATGATGATGATAATGATCACAGCTTCTCACTTAGTAACTGAGGTAGACCTTCTTTCAGTGAGAAATCAACATGACAAGAATAATATCATCCGATGGGAGCAGCAGAGACAAGTCAATTTTCTGAGCCAATTCAGAATCTGCTCTTTGGAAATGACATAATGAGCAACTCTCTCTCAGGATCCTCTTGACTATCAACCAAAAAGGTGGCATCCTTATCATTTATCAGAAGGTATAATAAAATGTAGAGTTGCCTTCTAGCATGTTGTCAGACATAAATCCCTTAGGTTTGGAAAATGAATGGCTCAATTTTGTCTTGGCCTTTACAGCAATTGGAGAGGTATTATACCCCAATTCCAAGGGTATTATCTCTTCAAACTATCTGTATTGCTGTTGTTCTTTATTACCATGTAAATGAGATTAATAGAAGCTACATTTGAATGCTACTCTGAAAGTCAAAAGAGGAATCACTAAATAATAAAATCTTAACAGTGCAGGTAATGCTTATTATTAAGCTCGCATAAATCTGTATTCAGTATTTCAACACCAATTACAGATTGTTTTTCTAGTTAAATAACAAGTGTGACAAGGATATTTTAACCAGAATAAGGGTAGTATTTAAACTATCTCGTGGAATAATTTTTAAACAAATCATTTTGTTTAAATGCCAGTTACTACCATTGTTCTAAGATAATAGAGAGTTCTTTTACTGCAGCACCTCACTTAGAAAAGAAAAAGAGCTGCAGCCTATAAAGAATGACATAGGAACACTTTTCTTTCTCTCAACGTTTGGAATCTGAGGATAAGAGGAGGAAAACATGTCAACACATATTTGTACCATGATCCTCCTGCAGCTCTCACTAGAGAATAGTCGTCCATATACAAGGGGAGATAAATAATAGGTGCTGTCACACTGCATCATTTTTTAGGACAAAGGCACAAACCTGGGGATGTCTGTCAGCAGATTGATTCTGTTGGCTCAGGCTGAAGACTTGCACTGGATTCTTTTGCTGACCTGAGCCCTGTCTCCCATCCTGTATACATGGAAATATATAAGAAGGCAGTGGTGACTTCTGGAAGTACATTTCTCAGAGATGACAACTGAATTACTCCTTCTACTAAGGCAAAGAGCGTTAATCCATCCACAAGGCATAAGGTGCCTTCTGTGTGTTCAGATGTGCACACTTTTCTCAGAGAATGGGTGTGGTCAGGACAGCTTCAGTTGCAAATGAAAGAATCCTAACTCAAAGATTAAGTAACAAAGGGATTTTAAAAATATTCACCCAAGTGATGTTCTAGTTTCTGATGTTGCAAGATCCAAGAGCTCAAACAATATGTTCTCAGGACACCAAGCACTCTGTTTCCATCTCTAGTGCTGCTCGCCTCTGCTTGGCTTCACTTTCAAGAGAATCCTGCCTGGCAGAGCAAGACCCATATGACTCACATGGAACTTAAAGCTCATGATTCTCAAGAAAGAGTAGGGTTTCTTCCCTGTAATCTGCATCAGTCCTTGAAAGTTGTCTGAGAGGAGGGGCCCTATGATTGAAAAAATCACAAAAAGTCAGGAGGGCTGCTTCCCCAAACAGGAAAATGCTAGCATACATAAAAGAAGCAGGTGTTTGCTGCATCAGGAAAGATCTTGAATTAAAGATAATTATATTGTCCTGACTTAGAATTCCCAGCCAGGATTAACATGAAGGAGCAGGAATCTTATTTTGTGGAAGGAGACCAGGAAATTATCTTTGCTACTTTAGGAAAAAGAGAAGTCGAACAATTCTTTTTGATGGCCCAGTCAATTTAGGAATTTTATATTCCATGCTATGCTGAATTAATAGATGGCCAGTATAGTAGAATTGAAATGTAACTGGCCAACATTATTGCTCCAAGCTAACCCTTCCTCTCTTTCGCTCTATGTTGGTATATCTGGTAGGCTCCTCCAAGCCACCAACAGCCTTCACACTATTACAGGTTGTTTCCACAATAGAATAAAATCATGAAATAAATGAATTCACATTAATGTGCTTTTGGCTTATTGGCCCTCCTGAGTCAGGATAGTGGTGGGAAAAGACAATCATCATCCTCAGAATTTCAGAATTGATGCTTTAGTGGTGGAATTTGGTGTTTTGAAGATGCATTTTTCTTCCAAATACTCTGAAATCATAAATTACCCTCTTTGACTGCAAAACCAATCATGTTCAGGCTTCTGGCCCCAGTTGGGATTTCGGGAGCATCTTGGCTTTCCAAATAGCTGGTAATGTCTTGCAAATATCTCAGGCTCCTCTTGGTACCAGATAATCTTCAGACATTTTAGTGTGGCATATATTTAGAGAGGAGGAGGGCTTAATAGGGGACTTGTTCTAGCATATCCTACTAAGGCTGATCAAGGATAATCTAATCCAAGGCCGTCACTAGGGAGAAAAGTGAGGAGCCACTTTGCTACCAAAAAGTACAAAGCAGAAGCCATTTCTTTGAAATTGTTTCTGAATGTCAGAGTTCTTATAATAGTATCAATAGTTAACACTTACTGTGTTCTTACTATCTGCCATCCACTGTTCTAAGTGTTTTACACATAATTTGTCATGTGACCAAGCCTTTGCGGACAAGTAACTTACCCAAGGTCACACCCTTAGTGAATGGCAGAAGCCCGAATTTGAAATCACATACTTTGGCTCTAATACTTGTGCCCTTCATCTGAACATAAGTTTTATCTTATACTAATTTAAAACAAACAAACAAAACAAAAACAGTAACAAGGCTGACAAAAAGTTAATATACCTATGCCCCATTAATTCATTCATATGCAAAACAAATGTTTGTTCTTCTGTATGTTTTATAATTCTTATTTTTCAATCCTCAGACATGGGACCAGATGTGCAGGAGAAATTGCCATGCAAGCAAATAATCACAAATGCGGGGTTGGAGTTGCATACAATTCCAAAGTTGGAGGTAAAACAGAGGATTGTCCCTATAGCTTGGCGTTTTAATGTGAAGTTCACATCACCCATTGTAAATGGGGGAGGGGAGCTTTTCTTTTTAACAACTGGAGGAATAAATTAGTTCCATGCCAAAGTTGCTACAGGACTTGAATATGATTTGCCAGCAAGTCAATAGATATGGATTCCTGGAAAATGGATAGTTGAATATAGCCTATACATCTTTGCAGGAAAAAAAATGTGGAAATGTTGCATAGCGTTTGAATCAAATCTAATTTTCTCTATGTTCTGATTTAGAATGGTTTGTTATTGAGTGCTTGCTAAGGAAACAGAAGGAGGAGGTAAATTTAGGCAAAGACTTTTCCTGTGTCTCAATTCTGTAGAAGTTCTTCACTTTATAGAGAAGAACAGCTTCAAAATTTAAAAAAAAATACATACTTCTTATATTAAGTAGCCAAATTTTATCTTTTATAGCAAGGATGTAGAATTTAATTGTTTTCATCAGTGTCCTTATGGGGAAACACATGGTAAGTTGCATTAGGGCAACTGTGGACATTTTAATAAAGAAACTATTTACAAGAATTAGAGAAAACCAACAAGGGGCTAAGAAGTGGTAGGCAGATGTTACCACCTTTAGCCTCAAGGAGCAAAGGGAAGAAGTCAGTAGAAAATAGACAGGGAAAGCTGTGGTCACAGGAGAGAGCCACTGGATAGGCCTTGAGTACAACAACAGAGCTACTTCTAGGCAAAGGGGATCCAGGCAAAGGAGAGCTACTTCTAGGCAAAGGGGATCCAGGGGTATAGGCACCTCATTCTCCTCTTGATTCCCACCCTCTTGCTGGTGTCTTTAGTTGGCTGAACCCAATGGAAAGATAGAGCCCATTGCTGCAGTCCATGTTCTAATGGTGAACAGTGGAAAGTGGATCTGCAGGGGCCAAGAGAAAAGAAAAAAAATTGTCTCTCCTCTTTATGCTATCCCTACCCCAGGCTTTCATGTTATGTTATAAGCTTCAAGTTTAGTTTGGTTTTCAAAAACCCTAATCAATTGTACAAAAAGAATCAATTGTAGAACATGCCAATTACAATAAAACCCCATTAAACTCTACATGAGTATACCTTGCATTTGGTTATGCATTCCTTTTTAGAAACCAAATAAATATACATCGTGACATGTAATGCATCTTTCACGAATACAGCGCACCCTTAGAATTTTAAGGGTCATTGCTGATTCCCTTGATACTAACATCTTCAAAGTGTTCTGTTAATTTTTTTAAAAAATGAAGGGAGAAGCACAAATTATGTAATCAGCTAGTAAAAGAAATCACTCTTTAAGTCATAATGAACGAAATAGCTATAGTTTGTGAAAGAATCATCTGATCCCTTCATTTTGTAGAGAAAGAATCAGAAGCAAGCTGCTCAAGGTAATGAAAGCAAGTTTGTGGTAGTGTAGAACTGAAACACAAGATTCCAAGCCTACTGATGTTTTCCATTACTCCATCCTTTGATGGTCTGGCGCCAAATGCATTTTTTACCAATAATCTTCATTTATTAGGCATCTATTGTATGTCAGTTAATTACTCTACAAATATTATAGGCAGTGTATCCTGGTGGTTAACAGATTTAGGGGCTAGATTTGTAGGGTTCAAATTCTGGCTCCCCAATTTCAAGCTATGTGGCCTTGAGCAAGTCACTATCCCTCCCTGGCCTCAATCTCTCCATTTACAAAGTGAGGAGAATTATAGCACCCACCTCAAATGGTGGTTGTAAGGTTTAGATGAGTTTATACATGTAAAGCCTGTGGATTGGTGGCTGCATATAGACTATCACGAATCCACATGAGCTGTTATTATCATCCCTGTTTTACAGTTGAAGAAACTGAGGCACAGAGGGTTAACTGGCTTGCCCAAGATTCCACAGCTAGTAAAAGCGAGCTGGGATTTTTTTTTTTTTTTTTTTTAGACGGAGTCCTGCTCTGTCGCCCAGGCTGGAGTGCAGTGGCGCGATCTTGGCTCACTGCAAGCTCCGCCTCCTGGGTTCACGCCATTCTCCTGCCTCGGCCTCCTGAGTAGCTAGGACTAGAGGCGCCCACCACTATGCCCGGCTAATTTTTTTTTTTTTTAATGTATTTTTAGTGGAGACAGGGTTTCACTATGTTAGCCAGGATGGTCTCAATCTCCTGACCGCGTGATCTGCCCGCCTCGGCCTCCCAAAGTGCTGGGATTACAGGCATGAGCCACTGCACCCGGCCAATTTTTTTTCTAAATGCATTTTTTTTTTTTTTTGAGACAGAGTGGAGTGCAGTGGTGCGATCTTGGCTCACTGCAAGCTCCGCCTCCTCCTCGGCCTCCTGAGTAGCTAGGACTACAGGCGCCCACCACTATGCCCGGCTAATTTTTTTTTTTTTTATGTATTTTTAGTGGAGACAGGGTTTCACTATGTTAGCCAGGATGGTCTCAATCTCTTGACCGCGTGATCTGCCCGCCTCGGCCTCCCAAAGTGCTGGGATTACAGGCATGAGCCACCGCACCCGGCCAATTTTTTTTCTAAATGCATTTTTTTTTTTTTTTTTGAGACAGAGTCTTGCTCTGTTGCCCTGGCTGGAGTGCAGTGGTTGCAATCTTAGCTCACTGCAACCTCTGCCTCCCGGGTTCAAGCATTTCTTGTGCCTCAGCCTCCTGAGTAGCTGGGATTATAGATGCGTGCCACCATGCCCGACTAATTTTTGTATTTTTAGTAAAGATGGGGTTTCTCCATGTTGGCCAGGCTGGTCTTGAACTCCTGGCCTCAAGTGATCCACCCACCTTGGCCTCCCAAAGTGTTGGTATTACAGGCATGAGCCACTGCGCATGGCCCTAAGTGCATTTTTAAACAATGTCTTTTTTACAAATACAACTTTCACTGATCATATCAATTTCATATCATTTTACCTTTGCTCCATAGTAAATAAGTGTGAAAATCTAAGGCTGTGCACTTTATTGCATTATGAGCCTGAAGCCAGAAATAACCAGGTAGCTGCCTGTAATCTGTCCAGATTGCTTTTGCCTTCCTGGCTCTTGAATTCATAAGTCTGATGATGGGTGACAGCCGGTTGGAAAGCACAAAGAGCTACCGCACCTATGTTGTCCTGATGAAAAATGATTCCCCTTGGGGGTGAAATCCATGGCAATGATGTCATCCTTGAGATTATTTAGAAGAAAAGGAAGCATGTTCCTTGAAAATGTTTCTTAGCAAACACATGAAAGGATGGCCTCTGGGTTATTTTTAATCAGGGCTTAGAAACAAAAGTGCTTTCTCTATTTATTAGTTTCCTGCTGTGGCTAGATCTTTTGAAGCTACATGTTTCCTGTCCAGAGTCCTTGTGTGGTGTAGACTGGGCCACAGCCATTTGTGGGACAGCCATGAGGAGGTGCATCACCGGAGGGCTGCTTGGAGGGTCTTTCTGAAAGCTGGTCTGTCATTTTGTTGGGGTGGGAGGGAGGGCAAACATTTTGTAATTGACAACAACCACGGCCACTTCCTCTCATCCAAGGATGCTGCTCCACTTCAAACTCAATGCCCAGAGCTATTGCTGGGAAGAGAGCCTTGAGTGTGACCAAAAAAAAAAAAAAAAAAAAATCACAGCTGCCTACACAGTGCATAGTATTATCTCTAAAGTGCGACAAAAAATCTTATGGGGGCAGCGACGTGTTCCTTCCTTCTATGGTGTCAGTAGCTGTGTTACAGAAATTGGGGACATCTATCTAGTAGTTACCTGGTTTTTGACTCTTAAAATCCTTTAAAAATACAAATAGTAAGAGTACTGGGCTTTCGTCCATGTACATACTGACATCAACCTTTGTGTGTGTTTGTTTATTTTGTTCCTCAGGCATAAGAATGCTGGATGGCATTGTGACGGATGCTATTGAGGCCAGTTCAATTGGATTCAATCCTGGACACGTGGATATTTACAGTGCAAGCTGGGGCCCTAATGATGATGGGAAAACTGTGGAGGGGCCTGGCCGGCTAGCCCAGAAGGCTTTTGAATATGGTGTCAAACAGGTAAGATGCTTTACACAGACCCACATGAAATGAAACCTGACCATCTGGATATGAGAAGAAGGAAAGAACACTTAGGTTACATGGAAAAACATTGTTGCGGATTTCTTAAGAAAGTCATTTACAATTTTAAATGCACTTAGAGAGCCAAATCATTCTTCAGAGGGATGCGAGTTAAGGCTTAAGAAAGTTTTCCCTATTTGTGGCCAGGCACAATGGCCAAGGGAGGCAGATCACTTGAGGCCAGGAGTTTGAGACCAGCCTGACCAACATGGAGAAACCCCACCTCTACTAAAAACACAAAAATTAGCCAGGTGTAACTAGGTTGCACTGTTCTGCAACCTAGTTTAGACAGTGAAACTGTGGTCTCAACTTAGTCCCAGCTACTTGGGAGGCTGAGGCACAAGAATTGCTTGAACCCAGAAGGTGGAGGTAGCAGTAAGCTGAGATTGCACCACTGCACTCCAGCCTGGGTGACAGAGTGAGACCCTGCCTCAAAACTAAATATAAATAAATAAAATGAATTTTCCCTATTTGGGTCTGAGGTTGAATGGAAATTCATTACTTTTAGCATATTTATTTTAAAAGCACTTCTGGACATTTCTTTCTCCTTACTCATTTTCCTGCTGCTTTCGGGTTTTTACACTAGTAAAAAACTACCCAGACTTCTTCCAAGTGCTCTGGAAATGCCTTTCAAATATAGAAACGTGTTGCCTTCTGCTCTGCACGTGCCTGTTGAATACCTGTGCCTTGGTTGGGTTGCTCTGTCACTTGGGTTTACTGTATTCTTGCACAGATTCTAAAGCCTTGTGCTCCACAAGATGAAACAAAAGTAGAAACTCTGGAGAGCACAAATTGAAAAATCACAGAAAGGGCGGCTTTGACGAGTTCCATTCAATTGAAGAGTCCCTTTTAATGCAGCTGCAAGGCAGATCTGAATAATTCCTAATTTTGTCATTCTATCAGTCAGCCAGAAGATTGAAGCAGAAAGAAAGAGAGGAAGTTCAAAGATTTAAGTGCAGTGACATAAACTAAGAGAAGGGTGGAAAAATATGAGCAAGTGCAAAACGCTAGATTATGAATCTGCATAAGAAAGAAAAGCGTGTGCTCAGCCCTACCCCAGGAGGGCCCAGAGACTGGCAGGGCCAGAGTCCAGTGGCTTCTAATACACAGCCTTGTGAGATTTCCAACATCGAAGCCAAAAGATCTGGAATTGAAAATAGATCCCAAATAGCTGTCTCTGAGAATTTTACACACATAGTCATTGGGGATTTTATTGGGATATAACAATGACCCCAATAGATGATAACAGATGATATGCATTCTGGCTTTTCCTTTAGGGGAGACAGGGGAAGGGGTCCATCTTCGTCTGGGCTTCGGGAAACGGGGGGCGTCAGGGAGATAATTGTGACTGTGATGGCTACACAGACAGCATCTACACCATCTCCATCAGCAGTGCCTCCCAGCAAGGCCTATCCCCCTGGTACGCTGAGAAGTGCTCCTCCACACTGGCCACCTCTTACAGCAGCGGGGATTACACCGACCAGAGAATCGTATGTTGCTTTTGTCTAATTCTCTCTGCTTAGTTAGGAGAGTGTGGCATGCATGCAAAATGATTCCCCTAACTGACCTTTGGTACGATTGATTTGCTTAAGCTTGATGTCTCAGTTGGGGAGACTCACACTTACTCACTTGAAAGGCTGGCATCCATCAGAAAGTTTTCTCTCCAGGGATAATGACACTTCTGCCAAGATGATCTTCCCCTCTGTCATTTTTAAACCCAGCCTTGAGAAGCCACCAAACCTGTCATTACACACAGCCGAGACTCCAAATGTCTTTTCTGCTTGTCTGATGCCTCCCTGGAAACAGCCTTAAAGGAGATTTCAGGGTTGTAGGGGCTTTATCACCCTTGTACTTTCTGATCCTTTAATAACAGGGATATAGTCTGACTTGCCCTGTAGCAGATGATAAAAATACAGAGTCTACACCAGCTATGTCTCCTAAGAATGGATGACCTGCAGGAAAGTAGCAGTTTCAGTGTCCCCTGAGGTGAACTGTTCAGCATCTGGGTAAGCAGCTCGGTGAGGTTGTATGCTCAGAGAGCTCCTCCAGCCCACACTTGCCTGTGCCTTTGCTTCCATGAGTCAGATGGCCAAGGGCAATTATTAGATTTCCCTTCAAGGGCATGATGATGGAGGGGCATTTAGGGGCTTTGAGAACAAAGGGAGGCACTTTTAATTTAAAAAATGTAAGGCCCCCAATTTAACTCCTGACACAGAAAGAACCAACTAGCTAAAGTATATAGAACCTATCTCAATATCTCAAATAGCAGGTCATGATCTAATTAGAGGGTGGGTGAACCCTATAATAATGACCTTGGAATGCGTGCAAGATTCCTATTAATGGCATCTCAACAAAATTGTCAACATGAACATCTTCTTCATACAGGATCACTTCTGCAACCTAGTTTAGACAGTAAAGCTGTGGTCTCAACTTAGAAGTGTGGGCCTGCTTCTCATGCGCATCTCTTCAGCTACTCAAGTAATAGACAGTGGCATTCTACCCAGGGGTTTTTATGGCAGGCACATTTTATAGGGTTTGAAAGGGGCATATCAGACATCTGCCCCACTTGTCTTCAGAGCCCCTGGCTGCCAGAGCTGCCCTTAGAAAATGGCCTGTTGGGCATTTCAGAATCACCATTTCACAGACTGTTCCTTATCTTGGGTACCCTGCACTGAAGCAGAAGAAAGATTTTCTATCTTTGTAAAACTCCCTCCTTAAGAAAGCCAGCCTTAGGAGAGACAGCTGGTGGATTCTATTTGAGACAGTCTCAGTAACATAACCTTTTTCTTACGCAAACCTTTTCCTCAGCATAGTCATCTCTGGGGGCTTGCTTGCGTCAACAGGTAAAAAGGGCAACCTTGCTTCCGCAGCCCTCTGAGGAGCGGAGCCATCATAACTTGAGAAATTCAGCAACTCCAAGCAGGAAGCCAGTGGAGGTGATAATAGAACAAATTATTTTTTTACACCTCCCTCCCACACATCGAAATCTCGAGCTAGAACTTTGGTACTGGAGCCTGGGTGGGTGTCTTGTTAGTAATCCCTTGGCCCAACCGGCAGCGCCGTGGTCGTTAAGGCAGACAGGAAGTCTTTTTAGTTTCTTCCCTTCATCTCAGCAATCTCTTCATTACCCTAAAGTTAGCCAGGGTAATTCCTTACTTGCAAGAAAATTATGTAAAACTACTTTCACAGAGAACATCTCGGGTAAGTCTCAGAATATGAGTCAGAAAATATAAATCACATTTTACAGATGGGGAGCCAAATGACTTGCCCAAGGACAAATCTATTAAGTAGCAGTTAGAGAATTTGAACCTAGAACTAAGTCCAGCACACTTTTCATTTTAAAGACCCACCATTTTCCTCAAAGTGTAAATGTGGACACCAACTCACAGGTATCAAATCTAGTTCAACAGTGAGTGCAAACTACATACTAAGCATTTTTTGTGCAAGTAGTTCAAAAGGCTAAGACCAGGATGGCTTCATATCCTTGTGCTGGAGAGGCAGCCGAATATCAATCTGAAGGCAAAAGGGAATTTTGTATGAGACAGAATTTCTAAATATGCCAGACCAAACACAATGGACCTGATGATTAATGGGCCAGCATGATTCACAGTGATTTTGAAACTTTGTTTTTTATAGACAGCATTTCGTATGGGAATCTCAGAAAAGAAAATATTCATAGTGGGAGTACTTCATCCCCAGAAAAGGCATCTTGCTGCCAGAATTATAAAGAAGTTGCATATAGAGGAGAGCGAACTAAAATATCAGCAGATGGCAAACATCCGCCTGTGGTTTAGAGGAGAAAGTAGGCAATCGAATCAGCTGAGTTTCCTGGTCATAGCAGATGCTATGTGCCTTTGGTACAGTTAACCCCCAAGACAGGCTCACACTCCTCACATGTTCTCCCTGCCTTTCTCTCCTTCCTGACGTCATCCAGACAAGCGCTGACCTGCACAATGACTGCACGGAGACACACACGGGCACCTCGGCCTCTGCACCTCTGGCTGCTGGCATCTTCGCTCTGGCCCTGGAAGCAAAGTAAGGCCCAGAAAGCTTCTAATCACCTTTACAAAGGCTGATTCTCCTTACTTTTAATAACACTTTTTTTCCTGAATACATGGTTACAGAAGAAATTTTGGAATACTGCAAATAAAGATAAGCTCTTTCCTGCCACTTTGAGGTCACTAACCATAGTTAACATCTCAATGTAGATTTAACACACACACATCTTACAAAATTGGGATCTTAATATAGACATTATTTTGTAATCTGTTTTTAAAACCCATTCTACAATATATTAAACGTACTTTCTCCTGTCTAAATCAATATGCTTTGACCTTTAAAACTCATGCTGCCCCTCAAATCTTCCCACTCAGCTACAACGCCTTTTGTTTATTCTCGTCCAGTTTAAATTAGTTTAAACTATTTGTTTAAACTAATTAAACTATTTGTTTAAATAGTTAAATAGTTTCCAGTGGGCAGTATTAGGAACAAGTATAAAAAACTCCTTTCTTTGAATATATAAGCCTAGTGCTGGAGCTGATATAACCACATCAGGGGACAGGAGATTTAAAGGTAGGATTTTTATATTTTCATAGTGTTCCATTGTATAAATGCAAATTTTGTTAAAGTCATCTAATCATGCTTAAACACCATTGTCAGTAAATATTAGTTGTCATCTCTGATAATTTCCTCAGGATAAACACTCAGAATTGGAATTTCTGGGTCAAAGGGCAAGCATGTTTTAATGATTTTGATATATATTGACAAGGTGCTACCTTGAACAACTATACCATTTTATATTCCCTCCAGGAGTATATGCGTGAAAGTGCCAGTTTCCAGAACCCTTGTCAAAACTACTTTTATTATCTTTTAAAATATTTGCTATGTTGATAGGTGAAAACAGTATCTCATTTTAATATGCTTGTATTTAATTACTAATGAAGCTCAATATTTCATCCCCTTTAGCTCTTTGTCTTCTGGGGTTGCTTCTTTATGGCCTTAGTTTTGTTTTATGGCCTTGGTTCACAAAAGCTAGATGCTTTATAAGTTTGACATTTACCTTTTAATTTGTTTCTATGTAATTTTTAATGAAATGTAATTAATATGTATGTAGTTATGTTTGTCAGTCTGTTTCTTTAAGGCTTCTTCCTGTGCTTTTATGCTCAGAAAAATCTTCACAACCCCAAATTAGATAAACATTTATTTATATGTCTTTTATTATGGTTTCTTTATCATATTTAAATTCTAAATCCCTCTGGAATTTATTTTAGTGTATGATGTTAAAAAAAGATTTAACTTTTTTTTTTCTCATAATTACCCAATAGTCCAATACTTAACACAGAGGAAAAAAATTGAACTGTCTCCCACTGCACATCACAGCTTTTTATGTGTCCTCATTCCTGCTTTCTGATGTGTGGTGACAGTGAATCTTGAAATGTCAAGTCGGGTGCTATGGTTGAATATTAGAAGAAGTGATTAAACTTGTAAATTACTATTATCCTTCCTAATAAGGAGATTATCCTAGAATAAATTACATATTCTCTAGAGCGAGAACAAAGCAGTGTCCTTATGTCATGTTCAGTAGACTCAGTTCATAATAACAGAACGGAAGAACATCTTGGCCTTTGCCATGACTGGAAAAGCCCTGAGGTTCCTGAGCCTTTGTCCAGGAAAGTCCAGTTTATCTCTAGGATCCCTGGGGCTTCCTATGGAGATGGGGTATATTCCTGGGTATCTCGGCTGTGAGATGGCCACAGTGGCTAAGCAAGGAAGTCTAGCAAGGCTCTTACCAAGAGTCCACCTACTTGGAGGGGCTGGCAAGATGTTTGGTAAGGAAAGAAGTAAATTCAGGTGCTCATGTAGATATAGATATTGGGCCCTCCAGAAAAGCTATGTTCAGAATCTAAATTCACTTATAATAGGAACTAGATGGACAAAAGACAAAAATCTATGAACACAAGCTGACACTGGCATCAGCAGATCCAAATTAACTGAGAAATAATTGTCCAAGCAGTGAAAATTGCAAGGAACACCCGGCTTCAAGTTCTAGCTCTACCACTAGCTATGTGACCTTAGGCAAGTTAATTTACTTGTGGGGTTCAGTCTTTCCATCTATCAAATGAAGGGGTCAAACCAGACCTTTTTTTACAAACTTCTTCTCTGCCTAAGATTCTCAGAGTTGAGACTGAAAATGTCAGCCTGTATAGGTAATCCAACATGAATTGTTGGGGTCAGTGATGAGGGTCTGGACTGGAAGAAAATAGGGTCCTATGGATTATAGGATCCTGTGCAACAGACTTATTACATTTAAGATTTCAAAACACAGACTACTACCCCAGGGAGCTGTTAAAAGAAAGCAATCTTAAAATTTTATGTCTAGAGCCTTTCTTCTCTATCCAACACCTGTCAGATGCATGTAAATATAACTAGTCGTGCCTAGTCCATCCTTGTATAGTGACCAATATAGTAGAAATATCCATCTGCTGAACAGATGTAATGTCAATTTTATGTGAGAGCTGAAATTGTAAAAGTGCAATCCTTGGTTTCTAAAATCTCAAGTCTTCTTTTTCTGTATAGTAGAAAATGATCCTATATAGAAAATAATCCTTCCCTTTTCTTTTTCTTTTGGAGACAGAGTCTCACTCCGTCACCCAGGCTGGAGTGCAGTGGCGTGATCTTGGCTCACTGCAACCTCCACCCCTCAGGTTCAAGAAATTCTCGTACCTCAGCCTCCCGAGTAGCTGGGATTACAGGCATGTGCCACCACGCCTGGCTAATTTGATCCTTCTTTTTTCTATATAGGAGAAAATGATCTAGGAATGATCTAGCCTCATTAATCTTGGTCTCTGATGGACAGTCTCTAAAGCAGGTGTTTCATTTCTGTGAAACACTCGGATGAGTTCCAAGGGGTCCATGAATCTCTTTGCAACTAAATGTGGAATTGCTTATAAATGTATGTATGGCATATTTCTGGGGAATGGCTTATAGGTTTCACCAGATTCTCAGTGCTCGTGATTTAAGAGATATTAAGAGTCTATGATCTCCCAGGTGCATATCATAAGAATTTAATTCCCTTCATTTTGACTCAATTCATCAGTAAGATAGATGTGACTGATCTATCTTAACATTTATATCCTTACTGCCAAGGTACATAGAGATTATTAAGATTTCTGTTCTCAATTGAACATTTTTCTGAACTCTATTCAATTGTCTATACCAAAGCTGAATGCCAGAATTTCTAGACATGTGACCAAGCTTATCCCAAGGCACTCAAGAATGAGAAAATCATTTAATCATGTGCCATCCCACAGGAACAACTATGGAGACTGAAGAGCCCTTGCCTAAATTTATCAAGAATAATGGCATCCAATATTGATTAGGTTCTTACTATAGACCAGACACAGCTGGCCTTTTTATATACAATATTAATTATAATCCTTACAACATTCTTATGACATAGAAATTATTAATTTCACCTATAAATGGGAAAAAATAAGGCTCAGAGAGGTTGAGATATATAACCAAGATCCCACAAAGAAATTCAAACTCAAGTCTCTCTGACTGCAAGGCCTGTGCTATCAGCAACCACACCTTGCAGCCTCCCACGGCCCTGTGAGGGAGAGGCAACGTTGAATGGCAGCCTATCATCCCCTCAAATAAAGGAAGGTTTGGAAGATTGAGGCTGATAAATGAGCATGCATTTATGAGTTTCTCATAAGTCTTCTGTCACAAGCAGACTACTCAATATGCTGTGTTAAATGTTATATAGCCAGAGTGTTGGGGAATGGGAGGAGAAAAGGAAAGGAGAAGGAATGGTTTCTGGCTGAAATATGCACAAAGAAATACTTTCCTTCCCCAAAGCAATGTTTCTCAAGCACCAGCATACATAGTCATCACTTGGGGAGTTTATTTAACATGAAGGTTCCCAGGTCATTTTGCCAGCAACTATTCAGACCTTGTATCTGCCTAGAAGTTTCTGGTATGCAATCTAGGAATTCCTTTTTTAACAAATCTCCCAGGCACTTTTTAATGCTAGTAATACCTTAACCAAGTTTTGAGAAACAAATGCTATAAAGAGTTACTTTTACCACTGTGTTTTCCTACAACCTCATCCACCTGTGTTTGTGTAGAAACGCATTAGGGTAGTTAATAGGTGTATCTTGGAGATAAATATACTAAGAGAGGAAGGAGTTCCTTGCACTAATGTTTGTGGCACTATTATTATTATGTAGTGAGTATACCTAAGAAAGCTGTAGAAAATAGCCTCAGCCTTCTGAGGAGAGATCAAAAGAATCAGAATAATTTTTAATAGGTGAGGAAAATTCTGAAGTGAACCATTGAATCCCTTCACACCTTTGGAAATATTAAACAAACAGATGAGCCAAACTTCTGGTCTTATTAAAGCCTGGAGAAAGAGAAATGGACTTTCAATGCTGCATGAAACCTTTGGAAAAAAATCACAACAAAAAATTCTTGACTTAGTGGGTTGTGAAATGTTAGAAAGTCCAAGTTAGAAAAATTTTAAGATCTAGGCTAATTTAGGTATGATTAGAGGCTGAACCAGACAGCTCCTAAGACTCTTCACTCTGGAATTTTGTCTCCAAATTACATTACCTACATCTCTTCTAATTAGAAGCAATGCTTAATTCAGTGTTTAATTCCATACCCTTACTTTCTGTAAACATATCTTTGATTAGCAACTCAATGCAGTGTTTAAAAACTTAATTATCGTGGATGTCATTGAGCACAAATTAACAAAGGAAGGCTGTCAGGAATGAGTTGCACTATTGTTAGCAGCTCCTTTTCATTTATGAAATACAAGCACAGGAATGAACAATAACTCTGTTAGAAAAATACACCGGGGCCTGTCGTGGGGTGGGGGGAGGGGGGAGGGATAGCATTAGGAGATATACCTAATGTAAATGACAAGTTAACGGGTGCAGCACACCAACATGGCACATGTGTACATCTGTAACAAAACTGCACGTTGTGAACATGTACCCTAGAACTTAAAGGATAATAATAATAAAAAAAGAAAAATAGGTTTTTCTAATTGCATGACAATGAAGCTCCTTAATATTTTGCAGAGACTAGATAAAGGAAAATTTTAAAACAAAACCTGCAACTACATATAAAATAAATGCTCTACTACAGAAACATAGGACACATGTGCTATATGTGATAATCATGATTATCAGCACCTTGCCTTAAGCCTCCTCAGTACGCTTCCTCCTTCCTGCCTCCACACATGCACCTGCACACACTGATGATCCAAACGGAAAACTGGTGTGTTGCCCATTGACTGCCTTGATAAGAGGCTTTTACCTAAAACTCCTTTTAAAAGACTGGAAGGAAGCAAGCATTTCAATAAAATGCCCTATTCTATTTACAAGTGTACCAGGTGATTATGAGGCAAGCATTCTGGGACTCACTGAGGATCCCTAAACTGGTGTCCTTCCAAGGCCTCTGTCAGTCCCTCTCCGGGGTAAAGTGGTATGTTTGTCGGGAGCTCAGCTCAGGTGAGCTGAGCTGTCAGGTGTGGAGTAGCCTATTAATTCAACAAGCCAAAAATGAAAGCATTGAGCCTTTAGTCACTTACTGCTATGACATAAGCAAGAGTCTGAAACCGGAGAAAACACTTACTCGCCCTGTTCCTGGCATACCGGTTGAGTGGCTCGGCACAGACTTGAGGGTCATCTCACTGCTGAGGGAGCCCCGAACAAAAGGCTCTGGCAATTTTATGGACTCTAAGGTGTGAGGCGGGGAGGGACCAAGAGAACACGGGAGTGGAGAAGCACCAGGCACTGAGTCCAAGTGAGGACAGTGTCTAGATGTTTCCCCTCCTCTCTCCACGAGGAGGCCTGACTGAGGGACCTAGGAAGGAAGGCTCTCACCAGCTAGGAATGTCAATATGGGAAGAACACGAGGGGCCAGGGGGCCTGCGGCCTTCATGGAAACTCCTCTCAGAGGCTGCAAGCCACAAGCTGTGCACTGTGTCTGCATGGGGAGGGCAGCTTTCCCATGTGTCGTGCCAGGTAAGACCTTTGAAATCGCCTATGGTCAGGCCTGAAAAATCACACACGGTTTATAACTAGAAGCCAGACTCTTCAGCGTTTAGGAATGTCCACTGCCTCTTTCTTGTCACAGGGGATTACTGAGCCAGTACATGATGGGCTCTGGGGAGAAGGCAGCAAAGTGAGCCAGACTCCCCTGATGATTGTTCTCCAACCAAGTGCTGAGACAGGAAACTTGAGGAGTAAAAACTGGGGCATCTACTTATTACATAATGCTTGATTGGCTTCAGGGAACAATACAGGTCTCAAAGTCAAGGAAAAGTCTGAGAATCTGACTGATGACTAGGAGCAATATGTTTTAAAATTATATTTGGGGCTAGTTAGCACTTAGGCATGTTCAGTCTCTGAACCAACCATATCTGCTGAGCATATACCCTGTGCCCAGCATTCTTCTGGGTGCTACACATCAGAGAACAAGATAGATAAAGATCTCACCACTTCTCATGGTTAAATTAGAACCAGGGAGAGAGACATTAACAAAACACAATACAAATGAGTTTCTTGAATGTTAGAAGCCTGTAAGTGCAATGGAAGGAGAACATGCACATATAGCAGAATAAGAGAGCTCGGGAGCATGTGGGAGAGTGGAAATTTTAAATAGGTTGATCAAGGAAGGCCTCATCACAGTATAATAGATCCAACAATCCCTTATATCTCTGACTTATCTTTATATTGTTGCTAAATTAATCTTACTAAGACTTATGATTTTACTATTTCCTTACTCAAAAATTCTCACTGATTCCCACTGCCCAAAGGATAAAGTATAAGCTCCTTTTCTGGCATACAAGGTTCTCATCGCTCTGGCTCAGTACTCCTCACTGCCTCTCCCCTGCCCCAGCAAACCAGGCTGTCATCTGGCCACACCTGTACTGTCCCACTTTGGTGCTTTTGCTCCCGTGGCCTTCTTCTCTATCTCCACTTCTTAACACTCTACCCCCGTCAAAGTCCAGCTCAAATATTTCTCCCCCACAAAGTTTTCCTAGATCTTTATATTCCATGGAAACTCTTTCTACTCTAAACTCCCACAATGCATTAAGGTATGAATATAGCACTCACCAGATAGAATTATAAAAAGCCTTAATTCTTTTTACTGGATTGTAAACTTCTAAAAGACAAGAACCACATCCTTGAATATCCCCACAGTATTAGCATAGTGCCTTGCAAGAGTGAGCTCAAAAAAGGCAATACATGTTTACAGCAGGTAGCCAGTCTGTGTCTTTAACATCTCACTCTTCCTAAGAAGGAAGTCAAGGCCTCATCTGTGGGTTCATAATGCTGAAAGTGCTAAGGCTTTTAATGGACAGCATGAGACTGGAGGGCATAAAGAAAATGTTACCATTTAAAATGTTTGCTCAGTTAAATGGAAGTAATTAGAAATTAAGGACAAAGTTTTATACTTCTACGTTGCTGAGGACTGAATTCTACTCATAGTAAAAGCTTATGTGCTCTGGAGAGAAGTCATAACTTACATGTTACAGGGAGAAGTTTTCAGCTCTGTATTTTGAATTCTGAATGAAAAGATACATGAACAGTAATAGTACACTAGAATAATATAACTACAATAGCAAAAGGCACTTCATAATCCCTGAATGGAGATGCTTATTGTTAGCACTTGCTTTTGCAAGGAAACTTCATTTTTCTCTGAAAGACACTTTGGGTCACTTCCCCTCCAGCCCAAATCTCACCTGGCGAGATATGCAGCACCTGGTTGTCTGGACCTCTGAGTATGACCCGCTGGCCAATAACCCTGGATGGAAAAAAAATGGAGCAGGCTTGATGGTGAATAGTCGATTTGGATTTGGCTTGCTAAATGCCAAAGCTCTGGTGGATTTAGCTGATCCCAGGACCTGGAGGAGTGTGCCTGAGAAGAAAGAGTGTGTTGTAAAGGACAATGACTTTGAGCCTAGGTAAGTATCTCCTGGAATTTTAAACACATGTGTACCCATGGCATAATTTCATTACTGTGTTTGCCATTCTGCCTGATTTTTTTGTACCTACTCTTCTGAAGTAGATGGAAGTGGAGTTTTCTAGTGTTCTCTGTGGGTCTCCATGGGGATTCACTGAGAGACCAAAGCTCTAGAAACCATGTTAACACATTTGCATGTTCCTCTTGTAGTCCACCTACCACATAGCACCCAGTCTAAGATGCACCATTGTTTTATTGTCAATTAAACTGTGATCAACCACCCATCAGTTTTAAGATTCATTCTAAATTCAATGTTTAACTATTTTTTAAAAATGCATCTTAGGGTTGATGAAATGCAGTACTCGCCAACCAGTTTTACCCAAAATCTGCTTGCAAAATAGCCTTGCTTCATGCCACAGTGCTGTGTGATTCATGGCTTTTCTTCCATGAAGGATTCTTTATCATACACTTACATAGACTCCCTCTAGCACACCACATCTTGTCACAGAAGAAGTTTCTACTATGAGTGTTTTGTAATTTCTATCAAAGCAATCAAAATAATACTGAAGACCCGCTCACACAAAATATCCAAGGATGGGAGGCTTGGGGCATGCCTTCAGAAGGCCTTCTAGATAAAATCATTTTTTCCTTAAGAGGAGCTTTTTGATGGGTCTACAATAAATCTGCCTGAATTTGACTCCACAGCAAATAGCATTGTATTTAAGTATTAGTGCCCCTTACCATTTTCTTATGCATTAAAATTCATGTATACATAATTCTGAATTAGGTTCTACACATCACAGGGAGTGACAAAAAGCTTAGTTGAGTGTCTAGTCAAGATTGATGCATGCAGATATGCATAAAATGCAAGGAAGTTTGGATATACTTTATTCAATGCTGATTCTTTAATGTATTTAGAGCCCTGAAAGCTAATGGAGAAGTTATCATTGAAATTCCAACAAGAGCTTGTGAAGGGCAAGAAAATGCTATCAAGTCTCTGGAGCATGTACAATTTGAAGCAACAATTGAATATTCCCGAAGAGGAGACCTTCATGTCACACTTACTTCTGCTGCTGGTAAATTAAAAGAAAAATGTTCTAAGCCATTTACATTTTTAAGTGTAAGTTGAATGATTCAAATAACTGATTGCTTTTGTTTATTCATAGAACGAAGTCTCCTAATAGATATTTTCAGGTCTTAAAAAACATGCTAATTTTTTCCTTTCTCTTGGTGTTAGGTCTCCCTCTGCCCTGCCCATTTCCACTGATCCTTTGATAAGCAGAGAATGAGGCCCATTCAAATAATGCTAATTAATACATTTTTCTGAAGTCATGCATTTTCAAACTGTTTACTTTTCCATTTTATTGACCTATCACTTTTCTCTTAGATAACAAATTAATGAAAGTTACTCTGATAATTAACCAAACTCACAGATATATCCGAAACATACAAGGAGTCCACTGAAAACTGGGAATTCAGATCGATTAGAGGAGATTGAGAAGATTAACAAATTTACCATAGTAACATGAATAAGGCCATTTTATATGATGTATGAACATTTGCTTTTTCCTGCGAGGGCACTAATTCAGATAAGATAGTTGATGGGAAAGAGCTCGTATAATCTAACCAGGAGGAGCAGTCCCAACACTCCTTTATGTTTTAGTAGGACTCAACTGACTAAATTTGGTTTCTGTGGGTGATATGTGAGGAAAGATGAGCTATCTCTATGATCTTCCTCCTGAATATTAATTCCTAGAGGTTTGGAATAGGCTGTGTTAATTTTGAAGTTATGCTTTCTAGATGTATTGGAATTAACCTGAAATCTTGGTGGAATGATTTTTTAATTGATAGACCTACAGTTATTTAACCCTTCCACATAGAACTATTATTAATTGATCTAGAAAGGGCTTGGACTTGAAAATTTACAGATAATCTTGTCTTTTAATATAAGAGATTGTTAAATTAATATATCTTTAAGAAATTAATACATTAATTAAATAATTATGATTATTAATGATTGTATAATAAATTAAATAATAATTTTTATGTCTAAATCATCATGGAGTCAGGCACCTACTAAATTTTCAAGATTTCCTCTCACACTTCAGAAATGATAGTTTCATTAAAATACTTTTAGATTTTTGACTAATTCAATTTGTAAATGTAGTTCGCCGAGTTTTCCTTATTTAAATAAACCTTAGTCAACATATTCATTCATTCATTCATTCATTCATTCATTCATTATTTTTTCCACAATATTTATTGAGGCAAATAATATTATTCATTATTATATATGCCAGGCAATGTGCTAAGTACTATAGATAAAAACATATTTTTTCCTTGTGAGCGTCTCTATCCTGGTCTTATACTAAAAGAGAAAATTAGGAGAACTCATCTTTTTCAGCTTTTATTTTCAGTTATCAGATGCTAGAGTGTATCCTACTATCAGAGCTATTAGGACATTCATTAACTTGTATTTGTTTCATAGGAACTAGCACTGTGCTGTTGGCTGAAAGAGAACGGGATACATCTCCTAATGGCTTTAAGAATTGGGACTTCATGTCTGTTCACACATGGGGAGAGAACCCTATAGGTACTTGGACTTTGCGAATTACAGACATGGTAAGTGTGAATGAGAGGATGAAAAAACACAAGCTTACTTTTAAACATTTTGAAGCACTTTTAAGGTTGATTTCATCATTAATTAGGGCCCTAAAGAATTGTACCCATTCTTAGTAGAAGTAAGGGAAAAGTAGAGTATTTCAAGCCCTGACTGCTTGGTTATGTAGATAATATTCAAAAAGGAAGATTAGGCACCAGCCATACTATAAGAGGGGAAAAAACCCTTATATAAACAATGTGACAGACTGTGGGACAAAGCCAGGTGTTTCCATGTCTGCATGCAGCTAGCCATCTGACCTATTCAGCCAACAAAATCAATCATATTCACAAAGATACTTAAATGCTCAGACCAACTTTCGTGTGACATTCTGCCAGAGTCACATCTTAAAGGCATGCTTACAATTATTCTGCAGTAGCTATTTAGACGTAGCTTAACGTTTGGAGAGATATCTTATTTAATATGACTTTTTAAAACAGTTTTAGTCATGAAACAAACCGAAAGCATTTCTCATTTCTTTTTCATTCTGTTTACTAACATTCTTTGATATCCTTCTGTAATTTTAACACACAGCCACAAAAATGAAAGGACAGAGCAAAAGTTAGAAAAAAGCCAAATATAGCTTAATTATTTATTTTTGCATCATTTCTCCAACATTCTCTGTAGGTGAGAATATAAATGAATAATGTTTTGGCTCTGAGTTCTTCTGAGACAAAAGTGTAATATCAGCAGTGTAGAATTATACGCCTAAATAACTTTTTTTTTTTTTTTTTTTTTTTGGGATGGAGTCTTGCTCTGTCGCCCGGGCTGGAGTGCAGTGGCAAAATCTTGGCTCACTGCAACCTCTGCCTCCTGGGTTCAAGCAATTCTCCTGCCTCAGCCTCCCGACTAGCTGGAATTACAGGCACCCACCACCGAGCCTGGCTAATTTTTGTATTTTTAGTAGAGACGGGGTTTCACCATGTTGGTCAGGCTGGTCTCGAGCTCCTCACCTCAGGTGATTTACCCACCTTGGCCTCCCAAAGTGGTGGGATTACAGGCATAAGCCACCGCACCCGGCCTAGATAACTTTTTGAAAATAAATTATTTAAAGTTCTTGGAGATGTCAAATTAATACAAATTCTATAGTCGTTTGTTACGTTTTTTTCTCTGAGGATAGCTTTCTCCTAAAGACTGCTAAAATTGTGATTTAGAAATGGAAGTTGTAAAATGTCCTGCTCTCGTAGAGCAAAAAAAATGTTCTTTAGTATATGGGCCTGTTCTTGAACTTGGCCTCTATTCTTCAACTCAATTTCACCATCAGGAAACTAAGAAAATCTATTTACTGAGGTGGGATTCATTTCATGTCAACTCTGCAAAATCTGACCTTACACTTCTAAATTTTTAAAGATATTTTAGATTTTAACACATTATTTATAATTGTTGAGCCTTGAAAATTATGACTATTCCCCCAAATATACAACTTTTTGTAACTGAATTTATGGACCTCTTTTATTTATTTAATTTATTTTTTGTCATTGAACTTTATAGACCTCTTTTATTTAGTTTTTTATTATACTTTAAGTTCTGGAGTACAGGTACAGAATGTGCAGGTTTGTTACATAGGTATACACATGCCATGGTGGTTTGCTGCACCCATCAACCCATCATCTACATTAGATATTTATCCTAATGCTATCCCCCCTTCTCTTGCCCCCCACCCCCCACCCCCTGACAGGCCCCGGTGTGTGATGTTCCCCTCCCTGTGCCCATATGTTCTCATTGTTCAACTCCCACTAATGAGTGAGAACATGCAGTGTTTGGTTTTCTGTTCCTGTGTTGGTTTGCTGAGAATGATGGTTTCCAGCTTTATCCATGTCCCTGCAGAGGACATGAACTCACTCTTTTTTATGGCTGCATAGTATTCCACAGTGCATATGTGCCACACAACTTTTAAGGGCTTATTAATACTAGAGGTTGTTTATAATACTCCATAGAGGCTGACTTTTTCCCCAGTGGAATGTTTCTATAAGTTGATAATTGGGAAATATATTTATAGAAGGTACAGTCAGCTTTTCAAGAATACATCCAATATGGAAAAGAAGACTTACATAGATATTTCTGATTTTTAAATTAAATGTTTGATTATGAAGCAATCAGTTTTTAAATTGTTGAACCTACAAATTATCAATTTTTATAGCAAGAGTGGATCCAATGGTTTCTTTCACATGAAATGCACAGAATCTTAAAATGAGATTTTAACAATGAAATCCTTTTTAGCTATTTTGAATGAGTTTGTTTTATATTATCTAAAACACATACTAAATATAGGTATGCTTATTTGTTAGTCTGGAAGAATTCAAAATGAAGGAAGAATTGTGAACTGGAAGCTGATTTTGCATGGGACCTCTTCTCAGCCAGAGCATATGAAGCAGCCTCGTGTGTACACGTCCTACAACACTGTTCAGAATGACAGAAGAGGGGTGGAGAAGATGGTGGATCCAGGGGAGGTCTGTGTGGCTCTGTTCTTGGCATGCTCTCTTTTGAACTGGGGTAGACAATGTAGTCAGTGAAGCTGTACCCAACTTCCAAGCAGGAAATAAGTCAAACATGGATGGGGAGGATAAGAAGTGATAGTGGTAAACTATTTTTTTCATAGGATAAAACTGTATTTTTTCATTCAATATTTTATCCAGAACTTAGAAATCACAATTAATGAATTCAAAAGTATTAAATTTCCTAACATGAATTTTCTCCACTTATGACAGATAACAAATGGAAAAAAAAAGTTGTCTTTATGCACAATCACATATATCTAACATTTGTCCTGTACTTTGTTTTTAAGCATTTTCCACATTGTCTCCTTAACCTATAATCCCTATAACCTAGGAAGGATAGACATTCGTGTATCCATTTTGCAGAAAGAAAAACAAGGCTCAAATGGCCAAATCATGTAGGCTTCTTTTTATTAATTCATTAACTGACACTTCTGGGCAACACGAAGGAGAGCAATAGATCACACTTTTTCTCAAAAAATTTCAGAGGATAGCTAAAATAAGCCGTTCACATTCCTGGGTTTCAGCCTGCTATGGCTCCTGGCTTCCTTCTATCAGATGGTGGAAAAAGCTCACATTTTCTTTATCTCTGTATCCCAGCATCTAGCACAGTGCTTCAGGTGTAATAGATAGGTTTTCAGAATTTTCAGAATGCCCTGCTCTGAATAGGTCCTGCTCTGAGCTGGGTGTTTTGGAAGATACAGAGGCAAAGTAAGTATTCAAGAAACTTATACATGAACTGTGAAGGCCTCAGCTTGAATTCTAGTCCCATTTATATTCTTCAAAGCAGCTTCCCTCCAGGACCTGAGTCCTGAGTACTTTTCTTCACAGTCTGGGAAGCAGGTTAACCTTGTGAGTGTTGGAATATTGAAACACTTCCACAGCAGTTGGCCAAGGGTGGCTTCTCCGAGCTCTCCAGCTCCCTCCTCCCCAGCCTAGCACCTCAGTCTTTCCCCTGACCACTTCTTACAACTCAGTGGCTAAAAGGGTAGCTCTGAAAGCAAGTGCCTCCAGGAAGGCACCCCCATGCTACCGCAACCAGTGGGTGCCTTCTATATGACTTGTTAGATATTTTGATATCGTCTGCTTCCCAAAATGGATTCCATGACAGCAGGCTGACAAGTGAAGAAAACCACCATGTACTGAGTACTTCCCTATACTGTCTCACCCAGTCTTCAAAACCACCACAAATGGAGGTACTCTTATTCCACCTGACAGGTGAAATTGAGGGAGACTAAAAAGGTTGCTAAAGGTACCCCAGAGGGTAGGCAAATGAGGGTTGAAGCCCAACTCCATGTGGCTCCCAGTCTTGAACTCTCTCCCCTCCCCTCATTGCCTCTCAAGCGGCAGGCAGCGTTCCTGTGCTAGGGTTGCACCTAGCTTGTCTGGCCATAAATAATGAACCTTCTTCACTTTGTGGATGGCATTCTTTGTTTTAGGAGCAGCCCACACAAGAGAACCCTAAGGAGAACACCCTGGTGTCCAAAAGCCCCAGCAGCAGCGGCGTAGGGAGCCGGAGGGATGAGTTGGAGGAGGGAGCCCCTTCCGAGGCCATGCTGCGACTCCTGCAAAGTGCTTTCAGTAAAAACTCATTGCCAAAGCAATCACCAAAGAAGTCCCCAAGTGCAAAGCTCAACATCCCTTATGAAAACTTCTACGAAGCCCTGGAAAAGCTGAACAAACCTTCCCAGCTTAAAGACTCTGAAGACAGTCTGTATAATGACTATGTTGATGTTTTTTATAACACTAAACCTTACAAGCACAGAGATGACCGGCTGCTTCAAGCTCTGGTGGACATTCTGAATGAGGAAAATTAAAATAAGTGTGTGGTCCCAAGTTGGAAATATTCATGCTTCTTCCTTACCCTGAGATTTTGCCTGTGTCTGAAGTGGTTGTTTTGTCATGAATTCTTATGCTTATAATATCCTTTGTGGTACCTTTTCTTTTTCTCCCTAAACTGTACATGTGAAGGGGATGAGCTCAAGCAGAAAGTTCAACTTCCAGAATTGATCATAGGTATTTCAAAACACATCTTTCCTGTCTGCACAAGTAAAGTGTTTTGTTCTTTCTGGAGTCACAGTTGACAAAAAGCTCTTACACGACATTAGAACACTGCATTAGAGCCCATTTCAATTCTCAAAAGAAAAGGCAAAACCTGGGATATCAATTAATTTGAAAACATAATCTGCAAAAAATGAGAAAGAGACAGAAACTGTTTCTGTAGCTTGTTCCCTGCCTTGTCCATGTGGTTCTTCAAATTTTGATGCCAAGAAAGTATTTGGTAGGTCTAATGAAGGAGTTCACTGTAAGACTCATTCCCTAGATCTTTCTATTCCAAAGTGCCACTCATTCCTGTAGTCAAAATCTGGTCATGTTGGTCAAAAGCTGGATTATTTAGATCTAGAAACAGACCTTGAAATCTGAATGCTCTGGTTTGAGCAATTTTCGAACATTCTTTGCCTGGTGCACCGTGTCTGTGGTGCCAGAGGCGTCCGTGGATCCAAAGGTGGTTATGACTCGTGTTGCATGCCTGGTCTTTCCTCTGTTTCTCCTTCTTCTGAAAGTTTCCTATACCTGTCTCCTTTCTCAGCCACAAAATAAATGTTGGGAGAAATGATTTATACCACTTTCCCAGAAAAAAAAAAACTTACACTTGGGACTTGGCAAATTCCTAGTCACAATTTTTTTCAGCAGTAACAGGAAACCACTCATCACATGGAGACCCAATGTAATAATAGAAAAATACTCATAATAGGGAGAAACCATGAGAAGTTTTGTTTTTGTTTTTTTTCCAACTGTGTTCATTACAACAGGGTGTTCTAGGTCTTTGAAACTGAATGTTTATTCCTTGATACTAAAAGATCTTCTCCAATCCTATCACTGATAGCGTCCAAATTCTCATCAAATTGCTCCTAAGCTTCAAATCAGAAGCAGAAACTGGCAGGCCACGGACCTTAATTGTCCCTCGGGTAGATTTTGTTTGGCATGCAGAATGTTTTTAAAATATGAGTGGTTACTGAAAATATGATGTTTCACATAAAACCTCATTCTCAGACCCATCTTTGCTCATGGCAACAGTTAGCTGGAGCTGAGTAGCAGCTGCCTGATTAGATGAGCTCTCAGTCCCCATGGCACCCTGCTCCATGCTACCTAGAGCAGGCGCTTGATTCCTTGCTGGGCAGTATCCAATAGGCATTTGGTTTTGCCCACTCCTACACTAAGCGAATGTGTACAAAGTGTAAATGCATTAGGAAAAAGCAAACTACCCGCATCTTCTGTTAGGCAGGATCTGTACAATAATAATTATGAGTTTGCTTATGTAATCTCACCTCACCTGGATGCTCACTAATCCTAATTCATTTATTACTAACCTTCTAGCTTCCTTCTCTCAATATGCTTACAAAGTCTCCAGTCACCTACAACGCTGGCTTTCTCTCACTGAGTTTGCTGTTTGCAATTCTTCCATGAAGTTTGAACTTCATAAGCCAATTCATGGCATTGAACTGGTTCATAAAAAGAACACTAGAGTCTGTCATGTGCTTTGGCTTGAAGTATGGTTGGTAACACAAACTTTCACCTGCTCTTCTACCATTTGAATTTGTGTAGAACGAGGGTGTTTGCAGAGCAATGCCCATAATGCTTAGAGAATGTTTTCCTAAAAGACTTGCAGAATCACTCTGTTCTTGGAAGTTTCATATATTGTTCGATATAAAGTGTTAGATAGAATTTCCAATATTGGAGCATATCAAAAAGTATTAAAACTAAAAAGGAACAGAGAATCCTTAGATTGGCCCGGAGAGGCCAATAAATGAAAGAGTTAGAATGAAAACTCATTACTTTTCCATTCCCGATCTAGTGCTAGATGCATAAATCTTTCTTTTGATTCTTCCTAACAAAATATTTTCTGGGTTAAAACCCCAACCAACTCATTGGGTTGTAGCCAAAGGTTCACTCTCAAGAAGCTTTAATATTTAAATAAAATCATATTGAATGTTTCCAACCTGGAGTATAATATTCAGATATAAAACAGTTTTGTCAGTCTTTCTTAGTGCCTATGTGGATTTTTGTGAAAATGTAAAAGAGGAAACTTATATACTATTTCCCTTGAAATTTTAAACTATATTTTCTTTACAGGTATTTATAACATACCAATGCTTTTATCAAACAGAATTTTAAAGAGCATAATAAATTATATTAAAGAACCAAAAGTTTTCCTGAGAATAAGAAAGTTTCATCCAATAAAATATTTTTGAAAGGCATGTTCCTCTGTCAATGAAAAAAAGTACATGTATGTGTTGTGATATTAAAAGTGACGTTTGTCTAATAGCCTAATACAACGTGTAGCTGAGTTTAACATGTGTGGTCTTGGTATTCTTAAGGGAACTTCCACATTATACATTTGATGTATTGACCAGAATATGTAAAATATGCTTATAAATCAGAAAAATAAATTGTTTCTCACTAACTCAAAAGAAAAAAAGCTCATGTTTCCACCACAAACAAGATCTCCCTCTTTTATTGTGTTTCCCAAATGGACTACACAAAAGAAAAGCTGAAAGTTTACATTAAGGAGTTAATTCCTTTTTAGGATATTGGGCTTTCTAGGAGTCAATTTAAGAATCTACCTGAACAAGGTATGTTTTATTTTCCTCTCTAGCCCATCCTTCACTTTCTTTTTTTTTTTTTTTTTTTGAGACGGAGTCTCGCTCTGTCACCCGTCACCCAGGCTAGAGTGCAGTGGCGCAATCTCGGCTCACTGCAAGCTCCGCCTCCTGGGTTCACGCCATTCTCCTGCCTCAGCCTCTCCAAGTAGCTGGGACTACAGGCGCCCGCCACCACACCCGGCTAATTTTTTGTATTTTTAGTAGAGACGGGGTTTCACCGTGGTCTCGATCTCCTGACCTCGTGATCCACCCGCCTCGGCCTCCCAAAGTGCTGGGATTACAAGCGTGAGCCACCGCGCCCGGCCTTATCCTTCACTTTCTTGACAACATGCAAAGCTGTATGACTGAGCCTTAACTGAAATGTTGAGAAATGAACAAACTATCTAAACTAAACTAAAGGGACTTACTACATGTAAGAGAAATGATTTCCAACAGTTCACCAAATAGGACTTAGTTTACAGGCCAGAGTAAAGCAGCTAAGTGTGAAATCCTTCCCAGAGGTTCTCTCATTAGAACCCTCAAAGTTCCAACTTTTTTTTTTTTTTTTTTTTTTTGCTACAGAGTCTCACTCTTTTGCCCAGACTGGAGTGCAATGGCATGATCATGGCTCACTGCAGCCTCCACATCCCAGACTCAAATGATCCTCCTACCTCAGCCTCCCTCGCAACTGGGACTATAGGTGTGCACCGCCACGCCCAGCTAGTTTTTGTGTTTTTTGTAGGGACAGGTTTCGTCATGTTGCCCAGGCTGGTCTCAAACTTTTGGGCTCAGGTGATCCACCTGCCTTAGCCTCCCAAAGTGCTGGGATTACAGGCATAAGCTACTGTGCCAGGCCCCAATTCCCAACTTTGATTTCCGAACTTCAGGCCCACTTGTCTCTCTTGCTTCAAACTTCCATTCCTGGAATTTTGACCCACCATCTCAGAATCTGACCTTTCCCCCCATGAGGACTGTTTTTTCCTCAGAATCCATTCATTTCTCCTAAGTCGTAATCACTCAGTAAAACTAGAATGATGTTTCAGAAATTCCAGAAGGACTTCTTTCCATTAGGATTAGTTGAAGATATAATTAATTGATTGATTGTACATATTTAAGGTATACAATGTGATGTTTTGATATATAAATACATAGTGAAAGGACTATTATAGTCAAACAAATTAACATATCCATTCTCTCGGTTATGATTTTTCTTTTTTCTTTTGTGGTAAAAGCACCTAAATGCTAAGAAAACTCTTTAAGCAAATTTCCAGTATGTAATACATTTTTGTTAACTATAGTCCTCATACTGTACATCACATCTCTAGACTTTTATCCTACATAACTGCAACATTATACTATTTGACCTATATCTCCCCATTTCCCCCCACCTCTCCCACCCCACTGCAACCACCATTCTACTCTATGTTTCTATCTATTTGACTTTTTAAAAATTCTACATATAAGTGACATTATGCAGCATTTTTCTTTCTGTGTCTGGCTTATTTCTCTTAGCATAATATACTCTAGGTTCATCCATTTATTGCAAGTGGCAAGATCTCCTTTTAAAGGCTGAATTTCATATGTGTGTGTGTATATACATATAATATATATATACAGAAATAGTTGTGTATGTGTGTGTTTGTGTGTATATAAAGCAATTTCCATAGATGGTCTCTACTTTCTTTTGAATGTCCATCTGGTAACTATTGGATTAATCATGTGCATGCTGTGAGTACAAACACAAATACATGCACGTGTACAAAGGATACACATTAATTCTTAAATACAAGTTTAAACTCATGAAGAGGAAGAGAAATGTTTTCCAACTGCCTTGTAATTTGCAAGGCTATAGCATTCATAGAAATGATTGTTAGAACTATCCACTCTGTTCCCTCTGCCCCTGTGGACAGAGTATACTTTCCTGGACCACTGATGTTGACCATGCAATCTACTATGGCCAATGGAATATTAATGAATGCGATGCAAGCAGAGGCCTCAAATGTGCTTGCACAGTTTGGCTTGGCCCTTGCTTTTCAGTGACCCAGCGCTGTGAGGAGAGTGTGCCCCAGGAGCTACTGCCCCTTAAGCCTGATTTCCAGAACAGATGCATATGAACCAGATGTAAATTGAAACCACATTCTGGAACCAAGCCCAGCCAACTCATAGCATGAAGCAGAACCATCCGGAGGAGAACAGTCTAACTAAGCCTGTATGTTGTTGCTATATGTACATATTTTATAAGCATTACTCTATCATTAATGTATCAGTAAAAGGAGGTGACTGAAGTCATTATGTGCCCATCATTCTCATGCATGTGCCAGGGAGGCAGAGACCACTTTCCTGTTTTCTATACTGGTTCTCTCTACCATGGGTGCCACTTTCAGTCAATTTGCCTGGAATGCCATAAAGCACTTTCTCTCTCCTCCACATCCATATGCACCCCATCTCTATACACCCCCATATTGAGAGTGTCTTCATTAAATATGTGTCTGAACAGGGACCCCCAATCTTAAAGGGAATTCTTGTTCTTAGAAGAGGATAGAGGAAAACATCCTCGAATTTCTTCCTGCAGGGTTGTCATGATTGATCCCTTCATCTCACGTATCTTTGTCCCTAGTAGCCCCAGTGGCAGGTGATTTATAAACCTACATGATGTCTCACTGAGAGGAGAGTAGCCTTCGGCCTTAGTTCTGTCTTACATACTTTAAATACTTCTTGCATCATCACTTCTCCTATTTCAGGCACCACCAGGGCTCAGCCCAAAACTCATTCTTGGGGAGGGCCCAGTGCTCCCCACATATCATGCATAATTTTCAGTTCATAGTCACATTCATAGAAAAGAGTGTAATTTGAGTGTTCCGTGGTAGGGTGCCTAGTGCCAGTCTGTTTTGGATAAGAAAATGCTTATTGAATAGTATAAATTTTGAGCCCAAAATGTTAAGAGAGATTTGTAATAATAAAGAAATTTATGGGCTGTTTTAAATTCTCTTGCCAGAGAGAATTAGAAGGAAGAAAGCCCACCTGTGAGATCCTATCCATCCCATCAGGCTTCTCAGAGGTGGATCAAATCCATCTTGTTTATCTGAGCATCTAGGCCCTTGGCTCTGGGTCATTCTTTACTAGCATTTACTAAGCTTTCGTGACATGAATGAATGGCCGTGAACCTGCTGATGTTATTTTTACTTACAGAAACCAAACAGCCACAAGTCTTAGCTTTTCTCAATCAGTTGCTGTAAATGATACTATTCTAATCATTAAAGGACCAAAAATGTCTGAAAATATATTAACAAATTAAAGGCTAGAGGTGTGGACTCTTGAGTCAGCCACAAATGAATCTGAATCCAGGCTCTACCACCTTCTATGTGCCATTGAATCCAGGCTCTACCACCTTCTAACTATGTGCCATTGGGTTACCTCACCTTTCTGGGCCTTATTTACTCATCTCCAACAATGAAGTCTACCTCTTATGCATTTGCTGTTACGATTAAATAAGATAATGCAGAGAAGTAATTTAGTTTTTTTGGTTTTGTTTTGTTTTTGTTTTTGAGATGGAGTTTTGCTCTGTTGCCCAGGCTGGAGTGCAGTGGTATGATCTCAGCTCACTGCAACCTCTATTTCCTGGGTTCAACTGATTCTCTTGTCTCAGCCTCCTGAGTAGCTGGGATTACAGGTGCCCACCTCCATGCCCAGCTAATTTTTGTATTTTCAGTTGAGACGGGGTTTCGCCATGTTGGCCAGGCTGGTTTCAAACTCCTGGCCTCAAGTGATCTGCTCGCCTCGGCCTCACAAAGTGCTGGGATTATAGGCGTGAGCCACTGTGCCTGGCAAAGTATGGTTTCTGTAGAAAGTAAATATTCAGTAAATGTTAGTTTTCATTATTTGTGAGATTGTTGTTTTTATTGTGGTGTCATGAAAACAAAATGGACTTTAGAACCAAACAGATTTGAATTTGTAGCTCTTATGTGCAAATTCAATAAAGGAGAAAATGTAAGAATTGGTGAAGAAGATAAAAATACTGTTAAATATCTCTGGCTAAGATTATGTGGCCTCATGAATTATCATTCCAATGTGAAACTTCCTTTCCTAATGCCACACTGAAAATGGGTTAATCATCACCAGTGTAGACCGAACTGCAACGAGGAGTCCTTGAAGTGACAGTTGAGGCTCAGAAGCCAGTTCCCCAGGACTAAGGAAAGCCAGAGGCAACAAGTGAGGGAAAAGAAGATATTGAATAAAGAAAATCATTGTTTAATTTTGTCTCACATCCAATTGGTAAGGATTTCTCCTAGCATCCAGAAAGAAATTGGAGTAACAATTTTCAAACCAAAAAAAAATTTCTAAAGCATCAAGATGCCAATAACACAAAACAGATTCTTTCTTAACTATATTCACAGCACAGTGCATTGTTTAATTAAATTCTCACAAGAATTGTAAAACAAATCTGAGATAAATAATGTTATTGTTCTTATTTGAGGATGGGAAAAGTGAGGCACTGAGGGGTAACGTGTTTTGCTTGCTTGCTTAAGGTCATACAGATAGCAAGGAGTAGAGCTGAGATTTTAACCTGGCAGTAATTCCAGCATCCAAGCTATGCTTTATACTAGCAAGACAAAAAGGGTGACATGACACTTTAGAAGATATTTATAGCACGGAATAAATATTTATTCTTAAATACAAATTTAAACTCATGAGAAGGAAGATAAATGTTTTCCTAACTGCCTTGTAATTTGCAAGGCAATAGCATTAATATACGTGACAGTTTGAATTATCCACTCTGCTCCTTCTGCTCCATGAACAGAGTATGCCTTCCTGAACCATAGGAATCTACTGTAGATTCTTTTCTGTTATTTGAAATAATAGGAATAGCTTTTGTTAACTGAACATTTTCTTTGCATTAAGCACACACTTTCTATATTTTCACAATGATAATTCATGAATAAGACATGTTATTTCTAATGCTTGCATTATCCTACAAGTGAAGTATTTTTACATATATGGAAACTGAGACTCAGAAAGGTTAAATCATTTGCCAAAGGTTGTACAGTTAAGCCACGATTTTAAAACTGGTTTATCCAACCCCATCTTTTTGCTCTTTCACTCTGTTTCACTTTTTAGCTTTACTTCCAAATTTTGCAAACTGATGCCTTAATAAGCGATCTCATGCTTCCAGGAACACCTAGAGAGTTTATACCGCTTCTTCAAATTTTGGAAACCCCAATAAATTTAAGGGTGAGAGAAGTTGTCCTTGTCAATCATCACTCTTTGACCTATTTTGAAAGGAACCAAAGTTCTTAGGAGGCAACAAACCAATCCAATAATTCAAGCAACATTTGGATGAAGAATCAATCCCATGAACTCATGTGTGGCTCAGCCCCAGGGATGCTAAGATATGTTAATAACCAGCACATTGACTCTAGGAGTATTCTAGTATGTTGGGCCATTCTATTTGTCTCCCCATTTCTTGGCCTTCCTGCCTTGATGTTAATGTGTCTTCTTTTTAAAAAGTTTCTCCAAGTCTATTCTTCGGGATATTTATCAGTGGTGTGGGGTGTGTATGTTTAAAAAGGATGCCCTGGTCTTGCATAGTTGTGGACAAAACCTGAGTTTTTTGCATTTTTTCATTGTAGGACTTCTCAATAGCCTTTTAAATATACTAGTGTGCACTAAGACTCTTTAGGGCTGCATTTTTCAGCATTTGTCCAGACAGAATCCCTTTCTCCTGGAGCATATTCAGGGACCAGTGTTCTCTCGGCTCACTTGGAAAGACACTATCTCCCAGCCAACTACATCCCGTCAATAATTTCCCAGCCTGAGTCTGGGTTCCATCAGAAGCAAGGCTAACAATCCCCATGCTCCTGATTATTTCTGAGACCTTACAGCTCATGCCTTCTCCTTGCCCCAGTGGAAAATGCTGCAGTGCCAGTCAGCTGATGGAAAACAGGTGCCAACTGTGGTCAGTGAGGAAGATGAGTCATAGCCCAGCAGCAGGGATACAAGGGCAGGGAAGACTGCTCAGAGGTGGGAAGAAGAGAGGGAACTCACCCAGTCATGTATGTCCATAAGAGATAGAGTGGTCATTGTTCCAATTTGTCAAGGACAGCTTTCGTTTATCCCTGTTGTCCCAGCATAATTATATCAAAAGTATCTTATTGAACAATAATTATATCTTGTCACTAGAGTACAGATGTGGACTGTCTTCTCAGCTTGCTGATGAGAATTGTACTTCCTAAAATGTTTTGTTCCCACCACAATCACTGAGTCTCAGAATTGGAAGGAATTATCTAATTTTCTACCCAATTTCCTACGCATGAAAGGAATGCTGGGGAGGATTCTGAGAAAAGTGCGGCTTCTTAATAAAAAGAGGTGGAGAGAAGAGATACCTCCTCTTCTTTGTACATATCTCACTGTGCCTGTACATATCTCACTGTGCCTGTATAAAATGCCTAGGACCTTGACAGTCATCCTAGGGCCTTCCCATATACAGTATCCATTTCTGAAAGAGCTCTCCAGTTCCATGAGGTTCAGACCCCATAAAACTCAGGTCTGCCTCCTGCTCATCTCCCTGATCTAAGTCACAAGTCTATGAACGCAACGTCTTGAGTATCTCTCAAGCCTGCCCACTTACTTGTCTCCAGTGCTACCATCCTGGTCCACACTGCCATCTTCTTTCACATTGCTATTGCAACAGAGTGCCCCTGGTCTCCATTCATACTGTGATGTTTCTAAATTACGTATCTTACCACATCACTCTCTTCTTGAAAACTCACTGAAGAGCACTTAGGATAAAACCAAAATGCACACCTGTAATCCCAGCACTTTGGGAGGCCAAGGTGGGCAGATCACGAGGTCAGGAGATCAAGACCATCCTGGCCAACATGGTGAAACCTCATCTCTACTAAAAATACAAAAAAATTAGCTGGGCGTGGTGGCCTGCGCCTGTAGTCCCAGCTACTCAGGAGGCTGAGGCAGAGAACTGCTTGAACCTGGGAGGTGAAGGTTGCAGGGAGCTGAGATTGTACCATTGCACTCCAGCCTGGTGACAGAGCGAGACTCCATCTCAAAAAAAAAACAAAACAAAATCAAAATGCTTAGCATGTGTCTGAAGCCCTGGGCAATTTGGCCCTAACCTGTTTCCATAGCTCCATGTCATCTCCCTGCCCCACTCAGTCTCTGGGTGTAGCACACTGGACTTCCTCCAGTATGATAATGCTCCAAGTTCTTGAACATGCTATTCTACTAGAAATGCTTTTCCTCCATTTCTTTTCTAGTCACTTCTTTCCTACTCACCCTTCAGAGCTTAGTTTACAAATTCTTTCCTCAGGGAAGCCTTTCTGACCATCATACCAGCTTAAGTCAGAAACTCTAGTATATGTGTCTACATAGTGTTTATCACAAGGCAACCACACACATAACCAGTTGTTTATAGCTGTCTCCCCGAACGGAATGTAAGCTCCTCTAATGTCTCTCAGGTTAACTGCAGTATCCCAAAGATTAGCACAGTGTCTTGTACCACAAGGTGGACATCAGTGAGTACTTATGGAAAGTGTTGTTGAGCATTTAGTTTATCTGCAGGTCCATGATGTGCTTTGGAAATTAGAAATTGGGAAGCCAGATTAACCCTTCTCAAGCATCATGAATTGGCAGTGTTAGCATTTTCTTCCTAGATCCCTAAGGAGGGATTTTGTGACTAGCTACCTGGGTGTCACTGGATGGATTACTCTTCCTTTCTAAGTCTCAGTTTCTTCATCTGTAAAATAGGAATAATAATTTCACTTACTTCATAGGGTTGGTTATTTGCTTATTTGAATGAAACACCTACTCTCTGTCAGACACTGTGATAGAGGCCAGAAATAGCATAATGTATTAAATATTATGTGGACATGCCCTCTGCTCTCATGGGCAGTGCTTTTACTTTTTTACTCACCGTTGTATCCCTCATCCTAGTACAATGTCTAGTATGCAATAGCTATTAAATATGTATTTGTTGAATTAATTAATATAGTTCTTTGTGCAAATGAGATGAAAGTGCCAATGAGTAAAAGTAGAGAAGAATAATAGCTGATACCCAGGGAGGATCTACTGGGGGTGGTAGTCAGGATGCTGAGCCCAGTACATGGATGGTTTCACTTATTCTTCATTCAGTGATGTAGATACACTTATTATTATCCCCCACTTTACAGACAGGGAAATACAGTAGTAGCACAAACAGCAGAATTCACCCGATCAAGGTCACATAGCTAATAAGTGGTGAAGATGCGTGATAAACTGCGTGAGCACTAAACTGACAGAACCCTTAGGTGGTATCAAACACTAGCTGAGAACAGAAACCTATGGAAAGAGGAAATGAGGAGAGAAATCCAAAGCTTAGAAAAAGTGAAGTAGCAACATTAGAATAGCAGCAGGGAAATATCTTTCTGTATTTTCATTCAGCTGCTTAGTTATCTATGAAGACTTCATACACCTTTTTCACTCTTCTGTTTTTATGTTCATTGTCAGGTAATAATACACTTAACTATGTCAGGCTGTATAGTTTTATTTAACGCCACATTATATGCCATCAGTTGAAGCACTGGATCATAAGAATGCCATATAACTCTATGTATCTTGATAAGAAAATGCACTTAAAACCGAATTGTAGTCTGCTGATTATTGCTTATACTGATTTCAAAGTAGCCTGATGAAATAACACAATAAAAGGTAGACAAAGAAACAAGCCATATGTCAGATGTATTAACCACAAGGAAGCCAGACAGAGACTAGTATCTGAGATCAAAAGAGCATGTGGGTAACAAGGCAAAGCAAACAGCTCCCCTAGGAGACCAAGAGCTGCACTCACCAGCACACCTCAGTAACCACGTCCAACAGTCGGGCACACATGAGCGAAATACTCAAGGGGCTTTTGAAAGCTGTGTTTTTCTTCTTGACATCTCTTAATTAATTATTTGTGTGACTGTTATTGACCATAACACCCAATTTTACATTCAAATCAGGAGGTCATCCTAATCTATTGCTGAATAAATTACCTTGCTTGGGAGAGCCTCATGATATTCACATGCAAAATTATCCAAGAATAATTGATTAGGATAGCAGTTCTTAAAGTTTTGGGAATCATACACCATCCACACTCAACATTATTGAGGACCCCAAAGGATTTTTGTTTATGTGGGTTATATCTATTGAAACTTTCTGTATTTAAAAATGGAAAAAATTAAATATCTACTTATTAATTAATTCTAAAATTACAGTAATAAACCCACTGTATATTCACATAAATAACATATTTTTATGAAAAATAATTATATTTCCGAAACATAATGTTAATGAGAAGAATTGCATTGTTTTATATTTTTGCAAATCTCTTTAGTTTCTGGCTTAATAGAAGAATGCTGGATTCTGATATGTACTTCAGCATTCAACCTGCTGCAATATGAAATTTTGGTTGAGGTATATGAAGAAAAGGCAGCTTCACAAAGATATGGCTGAAAAAGGAAGGAACATAGTTGTGGATATTCTCCTGTGATACTACACCAAGATTCAACAAGTTGTTTTTTAAAAGGTACAATGTAGACTCTGAAACTATACCAATAAACTTTTTGGGCTCTCCTAAATTAAAATCCATTGGTCTATCTTGAACTTTGAACAGAGTTTTTATCCATGCATAATTTTGTAACCCCAAGCATTGCTATTTGGACAACACTGATTCACTGAGTTATGCAAATGTTCCAAATATTGACACATTTCATCATACAATATTTTTTTTTAAATGCATTAGTTAATATTCCTAATTTCATAATAAAACCTCTAAATATTAAGAAGCCATCAACCTCATGGTAGTAGATACAAGTTTTCTGAAACTTTAATTTCACTTGAAAGCTCAAACTTCATCACCGGCAACAAAGACTATCAGTTTTTGTTTTCCTTGAAGTGACAGGCTCATTTTATTCATTTTCAAGAAAATTTCTGCCAAATACTCAGGTCAGAATAAGCACAGTTTTTCTATAAGTCTTTTCCTTTTTCAAGTAAAAATGATGTTCGATGAAAAAGCAACTAGTTCAGTTTGCAACTCAAACAATTACACAAATGTTTTTCTTCAAGAAAAGCCTGATAATTTGGCATGCAGTAAAGTGCTTTATATAAACTTCACATTTCATCACCCAACTTAAAAGGCATATATTCAAGGGTCTATATTTAATTTTAACTGCTTCACCAAGAGTATTTTTAATTGCATCTAGAAATTTTTTTAAAATTATGAATATGTAAGGGTGAAGCATAACATGACTTCTAGTACAGTTTGGTGTAACTAAGGTACCACCAATAGATTTTGTAACATCAATCTAAATATCAACAAAGTGAAAAAGCCAAATCATGTGAGAATTATTACGAAAATCATGCTGGCTTTGCAGACACCCTGAAAAGATATCAGGACTTCCAGGGTTGTGTGGATGATAATTTAAGAATTGCCGTGTTAGTGAATTTTCAATATTAAGGGATATTGTTCCTTTCACGCAAGCCCATGTAATACAGGTTAAAACCAAGGAAGGCTACATTGAACCAGAAATGGTCCTGTTCAGACACCATTCAGGACGGGCTGCTGTATACCCCCTCTATCCAATCCTGGCGCTGGCAATCAGGTAATAACTGCCACCATGGATAGGGCTAACCCAGATTCGAATGCTTTTCCTTAATGTGGCTACACCTCTGATCTTTAACAAAATGGCCAAAAGGGCTGATTGAGAAGAAATGAACTTAAGCTATAGAATCAAACATACAGATTCTATGTATGCTGTAGAATCAAAAATATCGTGTGCAGGAGAGAGAAAATATTTTAAAATAACTTCAATGCAAATATAAACACAGCAAACTTTACCTCACTGTGGCTCTTCTGTTAACTCCCAGTCCTTTCACACTAGGAACTCACATCTAGAATGGTTCTGTGGTAGTAGATCCTCTGGCCCTAAAAGACAAGTAATTGTAAAAGGTTTTTATGTTCATATCTGTAATTTATCAGAATTTATGTTTACAATTTATATACTTCATCAACTCCATTTTTGTTGCCCTAGCTATTACTCCTATGCTACAGTGTAAGTTAATACAAATGTAGAAACCTGGGAAACATTTGCCCAATGTAAACGGATTCACTAAATACTTGTTTCAAGTCCCTCATTCTCATTTATAAAACAAGAAATATAAATAGCAAATGAATCTAGATGAGGGCCAAAATTAACCCTCATTAGTATTTTTCATGCAATACCTGCTTCGCTCTTACATACTGCATTTGTAACGTTTTTCTCACTTTTTAAGCCAATATTCAAAATCGATGAATATGGTGAAACAGACTTATTCCACTAATGAGAACATTCACTGGTATCAAAAGCTCATAAACATTCCTAATTTTTGATCCTATAATCCCATTCTGAGAAAATATCCTAAGGAAATAGAAATTTTGGCAAAAATGAGAGAGTATAACTAATTGCAGAATGCATAAATCAATTATGGCACATCTGTGAAGTGGAATGTTATTAGGTCACTAAAAATGAATTAGAAAGTTTTATAAGAAATTATTTGTAATAACTATTTTTTAAAGTAGAATATATATTTACTTACATATATACATACACTGTAATCTCAATTACGTAAAAATACATATACACCAACATAAAATTTTTAAATAATACTGTTAGTTTTTTAAAGCTCTAAACTAGAAAATAATTTGAATGATAATAAAATGAATTGGTTAAAGTGTGGGGAAAGGACACTCATAAATAAGAGTATAAGTTGGTATTCTTTTTCTTTACAGCAATTTGGCAGTATGTACCAAAAGTTTTAAAAATATGAATTTTATTCATCCAGAAGTTCTAATTCTAGGACTTTTAAAGGGTATCTTTAGACCTATTTCCAGAAATTGTACTATTCACACAATGGGATAATAAACTGGCACTAAAAATGATGGGGTTTATGAGTTTGTTTCTTTAGTTTTTCGCTTGTAAAACTGGCAAACATTTTTCAGGTTTATCAAGGTATAATTGACAGATCAAAACTATATATTTAAGTGCACAACTTGATGTTTTGATATACATATACACTGTAAAATATTATCCCAATCAAGCTAATTAACATATCTATCACCGCACATACTTACCATTCTTATTTTCTTTTTTCTCTTTTTCGGTGTGGTGAGAACATTTAAGACCTATCTGCTTAAAAAATGTAAAGTATACAATACAGTATTTGTTAACGGTAGTCACTACACTGTACATTAGATCTCCAGAATTTATTCATTTTGTATAACTGAAACTATATCTTTTGACTAACATCTCCCAATTTCTCCTTCCCACTTTCCCTCTTCCTATTCCCTGGCAAAAGCCATTCCACTCTCTGCTTCTATAAGTTTGACTATCTTTGATTCCACATATAAATGAAGTCATGCAGTATTTGTGTTTGTGTGTCTAGTTTATTTCATATAGCATAATGTCCCCCAGGTTCATCCATATCGTCACTGATGGCAGGATAGCCTTCTTTGTTAAGGCTAAAGAACATTCCACTGCGCATATATATATATATATATATATCACATTTTTTTCTTTATCCAATCATTGGTTGGTGAATATTTAGGTTGTTTACATATCTTGATTATTATCAATAATGCAGCAATAAATTAAAAATGATGTTTTTAAAAGTACATTCATTGATTTGGAAATGTATTCAAGGTACACTGTTGAGTGGGGGAAAAAAGCATCCTAACATACAGTGTGAATAGTATTATCCTATTTTGTAAATAAATGTGTAAATAGTTGCACATATATACAGTCATGTATCACTTAACAATGGGAATACAGTCTAAGAAATGTGTCATTAGGCCATTTCATCATTGTGTGAACATTATGAAGTATATTGACATAAGCCTGGAGGGTATAGCCTATTACACATCTAGGCTACCTGGTATAGCCTGTTGCTCCTAGGCTACAAAGTTGTAGAATATGTTACTATACTGAACACTGTAGGGAACTGTAACACAATGGTAAATATTTGTATATCTAGACATATCTAAATATAGAAAAGGCACAGTTAAAATGCAGTATAAAAGAGAAAAAAATGATTTGCCTGTATATCTAACCATGAAAAGAGCTTTCAGGACTGTAAGTTGCTGTGGGTGAATCAGCAAGTGTGATTGAACGTGAGGGCCTAAGACATTACTGTACACTACTGTAGACTTTATAAACACTGTATACTTAGCCTACACCAAATTCATAGATATTTTTATTTGTTCTATAATAAATTAAACTTAGCTTCTTGTAGACTTTTACTTTATAAATTTAATTTTTTAAAAAATTAAAAATTAAAATTTTAATTTAAAAAATCAAAGTTTGACTTTTTTATTTGGCTCTTTTGTAATACGTTTGCTTAAAACATACATTGTGTAGCTGTACAAAAATATATTCTTCCTTTATGTCCTTATTCTATAAGATTTTTATCTATTTTATTTATTTTGTTTTACTTTTTAATTTTCTTCTTAAAAAATAACACACAAACACACACAGCCTAGGCCTACACCAAATCAAGATTATCAGTATCACTGTCTTCCACCTCCACATCTTATCCCACTGGAAGGGCTTTAGGGAGAATGACATTCACGGAACTGTCATCTCTTATGATAACAATGCCTTCTTCTGGAATACCTCCTGAAGGACCTACCTGAGGCTGTTTTACAGTTAACTCTTTTTATATATATGTAGAAGTACACTCTAAAATAATGATTAAAAATATAGTATGGGGCTGGGTATAGTGGCAAACTTCTGCAATCCCAGCACTTTGGGAGGCCAGGCAGGAGGATCAGTTGAGGTCAAGAGTTCAAGACCGACCTGGCCCACATGGTGAAAATCTGTCTCTAGTAAACATACAAAAATTAACCAGGCATAGTGGTGCATGCCTGTAATCTCAGCTATTCAGGAGGCTGAGGCTGGAGAATCACTTGAACCCAAGAGGCAGAGGTTGTAGTAAGCTGAGATTGCACCACTGCACTCCAGCCTGGGCGACAGAGTGAGACTCCGTCTCAAAAAATAAAAAATAGAAATAAATTTTTTAAAGTACAGTATGGTAAATATATAAACTAGTAACATAGTTGCTTATTATCATTAGCTAACATGTACTGTACATAATTATATGTGCTATACTTTTATACAACTGGAAGCACAGTAGTTTTCTTTACATTAGCATGACCACAAACACATGAGTAATGCATTGTGCTACATTAGGATGGCTACAACATTGTTGTACAATAGGAATTTTTCCACTCCATTTTTACCTTATGGGACCACTATTGTATATGTGGTCCATTACTGGCTGAAACGTTGTTATGCATTATATGACTGTATATATGTATATAGAAAAAATATGAATTAACCCTGAGAGGTCTGAGAAAAGAAAAGAAAAGAAAAAAATGAGTAAAGACACCATGATATTAGCATGTGATATTAGAGGGTGATGGTCTTATGGGTGAATGTATCAGTCAGTGTTCTCCAGGAAACAGAATTAATAGGATATATATATAATTAGATATATATTTATATAATTTTATATATATAATTAGATATAATTACATGTCTAATTATATATAATTATATATAATTACATAGAGAGAGAGAGAGATTTATTTTAAGCAATTAGTTTATAGGATTGTGGGGGCTGGCAAGTTTAAAACTCAAAGGATAGGCCAGTAGGCTAGAAACATAGGCAGCATTTTCTATAATAGTGTCTTGAGGCAGAATTTCTTATTCTGTAGGAACCTTCAGTTTTTGCTTATAAGGCCTTCAACTGCTTGGGTAAGGCCAACCCACATTATACAGGGTAATCTCCTTTACTTAAAGTCAGCTGATTGTAGATGTTAACCACATTGCTAAAATATCGTCACAGTAACACCTAAGTTAGGTTTTATTAAATCACTTTAGGAACTACATAGCCTGGCCAATTGACACATAAATTAATCATCACAGGAGACTTTTCCCTTGGTTTTGTGTTTTTTATATTTCTAATTTTTCTTTAACGAAGCTACATTGTGTAGTAAACTCATAAGAGTAAATGCATGTGCATAGTAAAAAAAAAAAAAAAAACACACCAAAAAGCAAATAATAAATTATCCCAGATGATGATTCAGGACTTACTTTCTTTATGCTATTTAACAAACTCTTGTAAATGCTCAAGATTTTTTCCCTTAATGCTATTTCTTGTACAGCTATAGGGGAAGTTGAGAAAACATCCCTCTATATTTAAGCAAGAAAACAACTTCCATATTTGAAGACACCTGAAAATCTCTATCAGATTCTTTTATTCTATGGTCACATCCAATATTCCATTTCCAATGCCCTTTCTAGCTATAATAACTGAGGTTAAACTGCCCCTCTGTTACTATTTCTTATTTCTATTATTCAGGTCAAGACTCCTAGTTGAAAATCACAGGATGATTTCTAACTAATTTAAGCAAAATGAGACTTATTGAATATATGAGAAAGTGTCAGAATCTCAAAGAGTCAGAGAATTGAACTTAAAATGCTAAGCAGCTAGAAATACAGGAACAATGGCCATCTTCTACCCGTGGGGAAATGTATTAGTGAAAACAGCCCTGCTACCACCACCCACTGCTCAGCCCTGATCATATCCGAGATTGAGTGCCGGAAACTCCAGCGCCACAACCCCAGAAGAACGGGAACCTTTCTTCCACCACAACTACCAGAAAATCTCTCTGTGGCCACATCCTAACACGGGTCTCTTTCTCATCGGTCTTTGGTAGGGGTGTATCTGAATGAGGAAACCTAGGTCACGTGCTTGTACCTTAAGTAGCAAAAGATTCTGATGCAGTTTTTGCAGCATACTTTGATGAGACAGGACTCAAAAGATGGAAAACTATAAGACAGCATTTTCAAAAGATGTTGAGCAGACACAAATAATTACTGTACCCATCGACACATGAATATGCAGATTGATGCAGAGAGTCTAGTGGATAGTACAGTATTCTCCTTATTTATCATTTTTACCTTTCACACCTTGAGCTTGAAGAGTGGAAATCAGAAATTATTTCAGTCCAAGACGCTTTCCATTACACCTCCTGTATGTCAAAAGTTCCAGAATAGAGCAAATATTCATGGGCATATCAAGGTTTTCTTTCTGGAATGTCCCAATGAATTTGTTTCTTCTCTGGAAATGGCCCTCTATTATGTGGTCCTAAATGTTTCCTGCTGTTTTTCTACTTGTCATATTACCAAGAATAAAATAAAGAAAGAGGGAGAACGTTTTGAATCCAAAAACCTGTTTTTTGAATTGGAAAACATATGGTTCAGGCAGACATTGCTTTGGTGTTATGGAAACTCATCTTTTCCCCACCAAGTTTATCTGAGTAGCTGGCAATTATTCTACTTTGAAGTATAGCAGGTTTTCTACATAAGGTGCCAAATCTTAATGTTTTTACACATGTTTTATACCAACTCCACATGCTAAACTGAACAGCAAATACTGATGCCCGCAATCAGAACAGGCAAAACATCAAGTCTTTCAGCAAAAACAATGAATTCAAGTAGATAAGTGAGATCCTGTCTCTACAAAAAATACCAAAAATTAGCCAGGCATGGTGGTGTGGACCTGTAGTCCCCACTGCTTTGGAGGCTGAGCTGGGAGGATTGCTTGAGCCCCAGGAGCTCGAGGCTGCAGTGAGCTGTGATTGTGCCCAGCCTGGGCAACACAGTGAGACCCTGTCTTAAAAAAAAAAAAAAAAGAGAAGAAAAGAAAAAAAGAAATGAAACGCTCCATGTCCAGCACAACCAGCCTCATAGATTATAAAACTGCTTAGGAAGTGCTCTTAAGCATTATGATTCTATTGTTAGATGTTAAGTTATTCAAAAGTCTGTCTTTGAAGGGATAGCTGCTTTTATTCCCTATGGAAATGTCCACAGGGCTGCAATGCATCCAGGATATGAAGTAATTTTCTGAAAGTCCTGCACCTCAGTGACAGAGGAAAACTGGCTGTTCCTGAAAAAGACAAATGGACACATCCTCTGTGAAATATTGTTGGCAAAAGCAGAAAAGATTAAGTTGATCTACCAGCACTAAAGAGTTCTATTGGGTTTGTCTACCTATTTTGGGACAGAAAAATGACACGTTCTTACAGAATCTAAGATATTTCATGTCCTACCCTGCACCTTACACAAAGAACCTATTATCCATTATAAACAATCCCTTGGTGCCCTCTGTCATCTAATCTCCAGCCCACAAGTAGAAACGATCCTGAGGCCTTAATTGCTTTTCATAGGTCATCATCACTGTCATCCAGTTCTCTTTGTGGAGCAGAATAAAAAAGGCATGTAACGTAATCAGCTGTCAGAGTGTTCAGCTTTTCCTTGTAAGACAATCCTGCCTGTCAAATGAAAAGAAAGTATTACAGCAGAAAAATATGCATGCCTGAATTCAAGTAGATGCTAAGGATTCTTTCATTAGAAAGAAAGCAAAAATAAATTGGAGAATCAGTTCAAGAGAGGATATTAATATATCCTAATTAGTAATGTCCTTTCCTAGATGTGCCTGGACATTGTGCTATCATCTGTGAAGCTCTTTTTCATTGGGTTAAGTATAAATTGATGAAAGAGGCACCCAGGAGCCAATCTTCCTAGATGATGATGCAAAAGATGTCCTTTTCAGTGAGCATTGATGGTGGCTCCTGCTGAAAATATCCATAAAGCCAGGAAAGAGGGTCACAGAAGATGAAGGAAATAAGACAGTGGTTCCCAAGGTGCAGCCTTAGGAAAGGCAGAAATCTGGCAGGATTTTCAGGAAGGTGTGTGGGGCCCCCCAGAAAGATGTATTGCTTTTGAAGAGACAGGGACAGTATTTGAATCTGGAAATAGCCATAGCCCCCTGGCTACTCCTCAACTCTGGGATCAGGCTTGCTTGTTCTCTGCTTAAGTCCCATGGTATTACATTTATGACCAATGCAGCAGTCCCTGGTGGGTCTGGCCTCCCTAGAAATATTCAGCTCTTTCCCTGGGCAAATGGGTCCCAAATTTCCAAAGTCCTCCTCCTGCAGGTTCTCATGTCTTCTGAGGGCAGCCACCATGATATCCATTGGCTAGAAGAGCCACCCCTGGCCAAGGTCTGGCAAAATACTGAAGGTAATGGGTATAACTTATATGTAATCAGATTCATGGGCAAAAGAAAAATAAATAAAGGACTGAAGAACAAAGCTCTCAGGAATTTTTTTCCAAAATGGAATTTAAAAGGGTGAGGTATAGCAAGGAACACTGAAGGAGCCACCTGATATTTAACAAACTGTGTTGTAGCAGCCCATAAACCTGGGTTCCAATCCTAGTCATTCTATTTACTACCTGTGAGAAATTACTTAAACTCTGAGAGCTTCAATTTTTCCCATTTCCAAAATTGGGGTGATCGTTGCTTCATGCAATTTACAGGAGAAAACAAATGCACAGTATTTCTGCACAATATTGGTACTTAATAAATGTTAGTTTTAAAAAAGAAAGTTAATCAAGGGCAAATTATTGGAAGGAAAAATCAGAAAGTGAGCTAGAGGAGTTTATATGAATGATAACAAAGGCAGCCTGGGATACTGCCTTAGTATTAGAATATAATGTACTTTTAGCTCTGTAATGGTCATAAATCCTGCTGTGTTTAAGGTTTTTTTCTTCTGTTTGTCTTTGGATTTTTAATCCCATTTTCAGCCTATAAATCTGGAGTGCTTTTAAAGACCAGTATAGACTGGTTGTCTAGGCTCATGATCAAAATTCCTTTTTCATACTTTCAACCAATGGGTATTTATTGAACACATACTGTGTGCCAGATGGTATGATAGGTAACAAGAACCCAACACCCAGAATGGTTCCTTCTTTCCTGTGATTTATAGTCCAGCGAGTGAAAGAGACACAGAGCCTCCTAATAGAAGATAAGGAAAGGAAAGTATAATTTTGCACCTTGAGGGTCCAGACACCTTATAAAATACTTCATCTCCATGTCAGTGACAATAAATGTTTCTGGAAGAAGAAAGGAAAAAAGGTAGAGAGGGCAGGAAGTGTGCTATCAGAAAATAAATGTGAATATGCTAAGCCTCTGCCCCATTCCTCATCAACAGTTGACAGCAATTCAAGTAGAGCTCTCCTCCCCCATGAGCTATCGCAGGATTAGTACAGCATCTACATGAGGTGGGAGCTTATTGACTAGCCCTGTTAATGATGACCTTTCTGGAAACTTTTCCAGAACCTGAGTTTTTTAATGCTTTGGCACAATAATGCTTTATCAGCCTTCCTACATAATGAGCTATGGAAATGAGCCAACCATAGAAAAGTGACTCCATTTACTTAGCTCCATGCTACAGATGGCCTAGTGAACACTATGAGCTAATGGAAAACTAACAAATGCTGGTCCAGGTCAACAGCTGTTTCCTTTGTAACTGGGGTCTGCAAGACACAGGTGTATTTCATGGGCCCTTATATAGACTGCCATCTGCTAACGGATGTTCTTCATTTCCTTTAAATATAAAGACAGGTACCTGGAATTGGAAGTGTGAGTGAGTATATTGTGGACATTAACTTGGCTTCGTTTAGGTCTACATGATTGGAGAGCTCTCCAATTTGAGTTATATCATAAACAGATGAATCCCTAAGACAGCACCTCAAGTTTACTCACAGCTTCTCTACGGGGAAAATAGGAATTACATGTGCTTTCTTCTATTGTTTTGCTTGTGGATTTGCTTTACGTGTTTTCTCATAATTCCACCACATCAGGTCTCCCTGAAGCAATAGTTGCACAAAGTAGTCCAAGCAGGCAGGCTAGGCACTTACAATCCAAACTCTTCATATCCCTACTGTGAATATGAAGAGAGCTGGAATACAGCAACAGTACTGTTGATTTCCAGGCCTACCCCTTACATGAATCAGTGCTGCTATTCCTGTGAATTTCAGTTTTCTGTGTATACAGGTTGGATGCAGTTGTGGGGGGTGAAAATTAAAGAACCAGTCTGGCCCTGAAGGGGTGTTTGGCAGCTCCACGTTGCTCTCTTTAGTTTATGAGGTTCCATATTGCATATTGTCCTCAGTTTGGGACCTTTAAAGTTTCAAGAAAGTAAGAACAATTTCATTCAATACCCTGTTAGGGCTGCTTGCTTCTTTTTTGTCTGTCTTACTCCTAGAAATCCCCAGAAGTCTATTATAGTCACTGTTTTATCCCCAGAATCTCTAACAGTGCCTGGTACATACAAAATTCTGGTCCTGGTTCTGCTGCAGTACTGCCTAATATTGTGTAATCTTAGGCAAGTCAGCAAGACATTTAACTAATTAATTATATATAATAAACTATAAAATATATTAATACCTCCTATAATGAGTTTCATATCACAAGGAAAATGGTGATAATCCTTAGCCATTCAGATCCTCTTTTATTTAGTTTGAAATGTAAGAGATTTCCATTTTGAAGGTCAAAACAAGATGAATAGCAGAAATTTCATATTATTTAACCTAAGTCATGACATACATTTTTATTGAGCAGCTACTATGTGCAAAGCATAGTTGTCAGACATTGGGGATACAACAGTGAACAAAAATAAAACTTGTTATCATTGACTTTACATTCTAATTGAAGACAAAAATAAACAGATTAAGAGATGAAAATATAGTGAGTCATGCAGTGAAGAGAGCTTAGAGGGAAAATAAAACAGAATAAAGAGACAAAGAGTCACTTGAGGGGAGGGGTGGCATACTAAAATAAGGAGAATTGAGTAAAATGTACCTACTGAATGTTGAGACTCTCAGCCACATTTCCTTACTTGGATTTGAGATTTTTGGCAGCTGTGTAATTAAATATCAGAAGGGAGATTAAAAGGTCTTCTCATATTCTTCTATGATCATCTTCCCAAGAGAAAAGATCTAAAGGAATTACCTTTGGCTTTCATTTAACAAAACAACTCAGCCAGATCACATCAGAGTGAATTTTTGCCACACAGCTTCTGAGAAAGCTTTTTGATGCTCCATAGTTAAATACCAAGCAGCAGCTAAGGGCTGCCAGACCTTCTTCTAAACTTCAGCCATGAATCTGAAGGTTAGAAGACAAAGCCAACAAGCAAAAACAGTAACTTAGAAGAAACAAAAATTTCACAAGGAGAAGAAAACTTCAAAAATGTTTGATATTTTCAGAGAGAGAAGAGATACTTTTAGATATTAAAAAGCTAATTCAGAGAATAAAAAAATGAAAAAATAAGAGATTTATATAATAATCCATCAAGAACTAAGTAAAATTTATTTAAAAGAAAATTAAATATATGAGAAATCAGAAATAGAAAAAATATATAAAATATATAGATAAAAACACAATATAAGGTCAACATTCAAATAGTAAAATTCTAAAAAAGAGATATAGAATATTGAGGGTGCATGGATGAAATAATCATTAAATAATTGAAGCAATTATTGAGAAATCATTGTAAAGTTTCAGAATTCTAACCACAAAGAAAAGATCACTTTCAAACAGGTGAGAAAACAGGTTTCATGCAACAGCAATATCAAGCTTTAGGAACAAAATGGAGTAACACTTTCTAAATACTAAGAGAAATTCTTGCCAGGTTTAAATTTCTTACCTAGCCAATTAAGGGTGTGGGTAGAAGGAAATTATTTTTAGACAAGCAAGGTTTCAAAAACATTACTTTGCAAAACTTTTCAGAAAAGTAAGAGAATAGATGTTCTCTCAATATGAAGGAGCAATTCAAGAAAACATAGGATCCAAGGAACAGGAGCTTGTTAAGAGAGAAAACAAGAATCCCAGAGAGACAGTGGACAGAAATACCAAGCTCACAGCTCTGCAGCAGGCTGAGAGATCAGCCACTTCCTACTGGAGCGAATCAGAAGGCTCCAAGAGTAAGAACTGAATGTGTCTGAGATTTACACATGTGGAGTTTGAGAATAATTCTATAGGTTTTTTCTTTTTTCTTTTTTTTTTTTTTTTAGATGGAGTTTCACTCTTGTTGCCCAGGCTGGAGTGCAATGGTGCAATTTCGGCTCACCGCAACCTCCACCTCCTGGGTTCAAGGGATTCTCCTGCCTCAGCCTCCTGAGTAGTTGGGATTATAGGCATGTGCCACCATGCCCAGCTAATTTTTGTATTTTTAGTAGAGACAGAGTTTCACCATGTTGGCCAGGCTGGTCTCGAACTCCTGACCTAAGGTGATCCACCCACATTGGCCACCCAAAGTGCTGGTATTATAGGAGTGAGCTATTGTGCCCAGCCACTTCTATAGAAATTTAAACAATTTTTAAAAATTGGTAATTAGTAACTCCAAGGAAAAGCATAAAGGAAAGGGAAGGGAAGGAAATGAAAGGGGGAAAAAAAAGAAAAGTAATTAAAGAATACTATAAGGTTCAGTTATGAACACGTTTGCACAATTAGACTATGAAAATGTTGGATACTTATATAATCAAATTATGTAAGTGGGTGAGAAGGACAATGAAGAACATGTTATAAAAGCATACTAGAGGGGGCAGTTCCAAGATGGCCGAATAGGAACAGCTGCAGTCTACAGCTCCCAGCATGAGCGATGCAGAAGACGGGTGATTTCTGCATTTCCAACTGAGGTACTGGGTTCATCTCACTGGGGCTTTTTGGACAGTGGGTGCAGGACAGAGGGTGCAGCCCACGGAGCATGAGCCAAAGCAGGGCAAGGCATCACCTCACCTGGGAAGCACAAGGGGTCAGGGAAATCCCTTTCCTAGCCAAGGGAAGCTGTGACAGATGGCACCTGGAAAACTGGGTCACTCCCACCCTAATACTGCACTTTTCCAACGGTCTTAGCAAACGGCACATCAGGAGATTATATCCCACACCTGGCATGGAGGGTCCCACGCCCACAGAGCCTAGCTCGTTGCCAGCACAGCAGTCTGAGATCAAACTGCAAGGCGGAAGCAAGTCTTGGGGAGGGGCACCTGCCATTGCTGAGGCTTGAGTAGGTAAACAAAACAGCCCAGAAGCTTGAACTGGGTGGAGCCCACCACAGCTCAAGGAGGCCTGCCTGCCTCTGTGGACTCCACCTCTGGGGGCAGGGCATAGCCAAAGAAAAGGCAGCAGAAACCTTTGCAGACTTAAATGTCCCTGTCTGACAGCGTTGAAGAGAGTAGTGGTTCCCCAGCACAGAGTTTGAGATCTGAGAATGGACAGACTGCCTCCTCAAGTGGGTCCCTGACCCCCAAGTAGCCTAACTGGGAGGCATCCCCCAGTAGGGGCAGACTGACACCTCACACGGCTGGGTACCCCTCTGAGATGAAGCTTCCAGAGGAATGATCAGGCAGCAGCATTTGCTGTTCAATATTCACTGTTCTGCAGCCTCCGCTGCTGATACCCAGGCAAACAGGTCTGGAGTGGACCTCAAGCAAACTCCAACAGAACTGCAGCTGAGGGTCATGACTGTTAGAAGGAAAACTAACAAACAGAAAGGACATCCACACCAAAACCCCATCTGTACATCACCCTCATCAAAGACCAAAGGTAGATAAAACCAAAAAGATGGGAAAAAACAGAGCAGAAAAACTGAAAATTCTAAAAATCAGAGCACCTCTCCCCCCCAAAGGAATGCAGCTCCTCACCAGCAACAGAACAAAGCTGGACGGAGAATGACTTTGACGTGTTGAGAGAAGGCTTCAGATAATCAAACTTCTCTGAGCTAAAGAAGGAAGTTTGAACCCATCGCAAAGAAGCTAAAAACGTTGAAAAAGATTAGATGAATGGCTAACTAGAATAACCAGTGTAGAGAAGTTCTTAAATGACCTGATGGAGCTGAAAACCATGGCACAAGAACTACATGACGAATGCACAAGCTTCAGTAGCCGATTCGATCAACTGGAAGAAAGGGTATCAATGATTGAAGATCAGATGAATGAAATGAAGTGAGAAGAGAAGTATAGAGAAAAAAGAGTGAAAAGAAACGAATACAGCCTCCAAGAAATATGGGACTATGTGAAAAGACCAAATGTACGTCTGATTGGTGTACCTGAAAGTGGCAGGGAGAATAGAACCAAATTGGAAAACACTCTGCAGGATATTATCCAGGAGAACTTCCCCAATCTAGCAAGGCAGGCCAAAATTCAAATTCAGGAAATACAGAGAATGCCACAAAGACACTCCTCGAGAAGAGCAACCCCAAGACATATAAATGTCAGATTTGCCAAAGTTGAAATGAAGGAAAAAATGTTAAGGGCAGCCAGAGAGAAAGGTTGGGTTACCCACAAAGGGAAGCCCATCAGACTAAAAGTGGATCTCTCGGCAGAAACTCTACAAGCCAGAAGAGAGTGGGGGCCAATATTCAACATTCTTAAAGAAAAGAATTTTCAACCCAGAATTTCATATCCAGCCAAACTAAGCTTCATAAGTGAAGGAGAAATAAAACACTTTACAGACAAGCAAATGCTGAGAGATTTTGTCACCACCAGGCCTGCCTAAAAGAGCTCCTGAAGGAAGCACTAAACATGGAAAGGAACAACCGGTACCAGCCACTGCAAAAACATGCCAAATTGTAAAGATCATCAATGCTAGGAAGAAACTGCATCAACTAACGAGCAAAATAACCAGCTAACATCATAATGACAGGATCAAATTCACACATAACAATATTAACCTTAAATGTAAATGGGCTAAATGCTCCAATTAAAAGACACAGACTGGCAAATTGGATAAACAGTCAAGACCAATCAATGTGCTGTATTCAGGAGACCCATCTCAGGTGCAGAGACACACATAGGCTCAAAATAAAGGGATGGAGGAAGATCTACCAAGTAAATGGAAAACAAAAAAAGGCAGGGGTTGCAATCCTAGTTTCTGATAATACAGACTTTAAACCAACAAATATCAAAAGAGACAAAGAAGGCCATTACATAATGGTAAAGGGATCAATTCAACAAGAAGAGCTAACTATCCTAAATATATATGCATCCAATACAAGAGCACCCAGATTCATAAAGTAAGTCCTTAGAGACCTACAAAGAGACTTAGACTACCACATAATAATAATGCAAGACTTTAAAACCCCACTGTCAACATTAGACAGATCAACAAGACAGAACGTTAACAAGGATATCCGGGAATCGAACTCAGCTCTGCACCAAGCAGACCTAATAGACATCTACAGAACTCTTCACCCCAAATCAACAGAATATACATTCTTCTCAGCACCACATCACACTTGTTCCAAAACTGACCACATAGTTGGAAGTAAAGCACTCCTCAGCAAATGTAAAAGAACAGAAATTATAACAAACTGTCTCTCAGACCATAGTGCAATCAAACTAGAACTTAGGATTAAGAAACTCACTCAAAACTGCTCAACTACATGGAAACTGAACAACCTGCTCCTGAATGACTACTGAGTACTTGAGGAAATGAAGGCAGAAATAAAGATGTTCTTTGAAACCAATGAGAATAAAGACACAACATAGCAGAATCTCTGGGACATATTTAAAGCAGTGTGTAGAGGGAAATTTATAGCACTAAATGCCCACAAGAGAAAGCAGGAAAGATCTAAAACTGACACCCTAACATCACAATTAAAAGAACTAGAGAAGCAAGAGCAAACATATGCAAAAGCTAGAAGAAGGCAAGAAATAACTAAGATCAGAGCAGAAGTGACAGAGATAGAGACACAAAAAACCCTTCCAAAAATCAATGAATCTAGGAACTGGTTTTTTGAAAAGATCAACAAAATTGACAGACCTCTAGCAAGACTAATAAAGAAGAAAAGAGAGAAGAATCAAATAGACGCAATAAAAAATGATAAAGGGGATATCACCACTGATCCCACAGAAATACAAACTACCATCAGAGAATACTATAAACACCTCTACGCAAATAAACTAGAAAATCTAGAAGAAATGGATAAATTCCTGAACACATACACCCTCCCAAGACTAAACCAGGAAGAAGCTGAATCCCTGAATAGGCCAATAACAGGCTCTGAAGTTGAGGCAATAATTAATAGCCTACCAACCAAAAAAAGTTCAGGCCCAGACGGATTCACAGCCGAATTCAACAAGAAGGAGCTGGTACCATTCCTTCTGAAACTATTCCAATCAATAGAAAAAGAGGGAATCCTCCCTAACTCATTTTATGAGACCAGCATCATCCTGAAACCAAAGCCTGGCAGAGAAACAACAAAAAAAGAGATTTTAGACCAATATCCCTGATGAACATCGATGCAAAAATCCTCAATAAAATACTGCCAAACCACATCCAACAGCACATCAAAAAGCTTATTCACCACGATCAACTCGGCTTCATCCCTGGGATGCAAGGCTGGTTCAACATATGAAAATCAATAAATGTAATCCAGCATATAAACACAACCAAAGACAAAACCACATGATTATCCCAATAGATGCAGAAAAGGCCTTTGACAAAATTCAACAACCCTTCATGCTAAAATCTCTCTATGAATTAGGTATTGATGGGACATATCTCAAAATAATAAGAGCTATTTATGACAAACCCACAGCCAATATCATACTGAATGGGCAAAAACTGGAAGCATTCCCTTTGAAAACTGGCACAAGACAGGGTTGCCCTCTCTCACCACTCCTATTCAACATAATGTTGGAAGTTCTGGCCAGGGCAATCAGGCAAGAGAAAGCAATAAAAGGTATTCAAATAGGCAGAGAGAAAGTCAAATTAGGAAAAGAGGAAGTCAAATTGTCCCTGTTTGCAAATGACATGATTGTATATTTAGAAAACCCCATTGTCTTAGCCCAAAACCTCCTTAAGCTGATAAGCAACTTCAGCAAAGGCTCAGGATACAAAATCAATGTGCAAAAATCACAAGCATTCTTATACACCAATAACAGACAAACAGAGAGCCAAATCATGAGTGAACTCCCATTCACAATTGCTTCAAAGAGAATAAAATACCTAGGAATCCAACTTACAAGGGATGTGAAGGACCTCTTCAAGGAGAACTACAAACCACTGCTCAATGACATAAAAGAGGACACAAACAAATGGAAGAACACTCCATGCTCATGGGTAGGAAGAATCAATATCGTGAAAATGGCCATACTGCCGAAGGTAATTTATAGATTCAATGCCATCCCCATCAAGCTACCAATGGCTTTCTTTACAGATTTGGAAAAAACTACTTTAAAGTTCATATGGAACCAAAAAAGAGCCCACATTGCCAAGATAATCCTAAGCCAAAAGAACAAAGCTGGAGGCATCACGCTACCTGACTTCAAACTATACTACAAGGCTACAGTAACCAAAACAGCATGGTACTGGTACCAAAACAGAGATATAAACCAATGGAACAGAACAGAGCCCTCAGAAATAATACCACACATCTACAACCGTCTGATCTTTGACAAACCTGACAAAAACAAGAAATAGGGAAAGGATTTCCTATTTAATAAATGGTGCTGGGAAAACTGGATAGCCATACATAGAAAGCTGAAACTGGATCCCTTCCTTACACCTTATACAAAAATTAATTCAAGATGGATTAAAGACTTAAATGTTAGACCTAAAATCATTAAAACCCTAGAAGAAAGCCTAAGCAATACCATTCAGGACATAGGCATGGGCAACGACTTCATGTCTAAAACACCAAAAGCAATGGCAACAAAAGCCAAAATTGACAAATGGGATCTAGTTAAACTAAAGAGCTTCTGCACAGCAAAAGAAACCACCATCAGAGTCAACAGGCAACCCACAGAATGGGAGAAAATTTTTGCAATCTACTCATCTGACAAAGGGCTAATATCCAGAATCTACAAAGAACTCAAGAAAATTTACAAGAGAAAAACAAACAGCCCCATCAAAAAGTGGGTAAAGGATATGAACGGACACTTCTCAAAAGAAGACAATTATGCAGCCAACAGACACATGAAAAAATGCTCATCATCACTGGCCATCAGAGAAATGCAAATCAAAACCGTAATGAGATACCATCTCACACCAGTTAGAATGGCGATCATTAAAAAGTCAGGAAACAACAGGTGCTGGAGAAGATGTGGAGAAATAGGAATGCTTTTACACCGTTGGTGGGACTGGAAACTAGTTTAACCATTGTGGAAGTCAGTGTGGTGATTCCTCAAGGATCTAGAACTAGAAATACCATTTGACTCAGCCATCCCATTACTGGGGATATACCCAAAGGATTATAAATCATGCTGCTATAAAGACACATGCACACATATGTTTACTGTGGCACTGTTCACAATAGCAAAGACTTGGAACCAACCCAAATGTCCATCAATTATAGACTGGATTAAGAAAATGTGGCACATATACACCATGGAATACTATGCAGCCATAAAAAAGGATGAGTTCATGTCCTTTTAGGGACATGGATGAAGCTAGAAACCATCATTCTGAGCAAACTATTGCAAGGACAGAAAACCAAACACCTCATGTTCTCACCCATAGGTGGGAATTGAACAATGAGAACACATGGACACAGGAAGGGGAACATCACACACTGGAGCATGCCGTGGGGTGTGGGGAGAGGGGAGGTATAACATTAGGAGATATACCTAATGTAAATGACTAGTTAATGGGTGCAGCACACCAACATGGCACATGTATACATATGTAATGAACCTGCACATAGCGCCCATATACCCTAGAACTTAAAGTATAACAAAAAAAAAGAAAAGAAAAGAAGCAAAAAAAAAAAAAAAAAAGCATACTAGAGGGGTGTGGCTGGCAAAATGACTGCAGACAAACAGCTCGTGTCTGCAGCTCCCACCGAGATCAACCCAGAAGGCAGATGATTTCCACATTTCCAACTGAGATACCTGGGTCACCTCACTGGGACTGGTTAGACAGTGGGTGCAGCCCACGGAAGGTGAGCTAAAGCAGGGTGGGGCATCATCTCACATGGGAAGTGCAAGGGGTCAGGGAACTCCCTCCCCTAGCCAAGGGAAGCCAGGAGGGACCATGCCGTGAGGAACAGTGCATTCCAGCCCAGATACTATGCTTTTCCCATGGTCTTCACAACCCGCAGATCAGGAGATTCCCTAGGGTGCCTGCACCACCAGGGCCCTGGATTTCTAGCACAAAACTGGGCAGCCATTTGGGCAGACACTGAGCTAGCTGCAGGAGTTTTTTTTTCATACCCCAGTGGTGCCTGGAATACCAGCGAGACAGAACTGTTCATTCCCCTGGAAAGGGGGCTGAAACCAGGGAATCAAGTGGTCTAGCTCAGCGGATCCCACCCCCACGGAGCCCAGCAAGCTAAGATCTGCTGGCTTGAAATTCTTGCTGCCAGCAGAGCAGTCTGATGTTGACCTGGGACACTCGAGCTTGGTGGGAAGAGGGGCATCCACCATTACTGAGGCTTGAGTAGGCAGTTTTCCCCTCACAGTGTAAACAAAGCTGCCAGGAATTTTGAGTGGCAGAGCCCACCGTAGTTGAGCAAAGCCGCTGTAGCCAGACTGCCTCTCTAGATTCCTCCTCTCTGGGCAGGGCATCTCTGAAAAAAAGGCAGCAACCCCAGTCAGGGGCGTATAGATAAAACTCCCATCAGGCTGGGACACAGCACCTGGGGGAAGGGGCGGCTGTGGGTGCAGTTTCAGCAGACTTAAACATTCCTGCCTGGTGACTCTGAAGAGAGCAGTGGATCTCCCAGCACAGCTGTTGAGCTCTGCTAAGGGACAGAATGCTTCCCCAAGTGGCTCCCTGACCCCCGTGCCTCCTGACTGGGAGATACCACCTAGCAGGGGTTGACAGACACCACATACAGGAGAGCTCCAGCTGGCATCTTGCAGGTGCCCCTCTGGGACAAAGCTTCCAGAGGAAGGAACAGACAGCAATCTCTGCTGTGCTGCAGCCTCCGCTGGTGATACCCAGGCAAACAGGATCTGGAATGGACATCCAGCAAACTCCAGCAGATCTGCAGCAGAGGGGCCTGACCGTTAGGAGGAAAACTAACAAACAGAAAGAAATAGCATCAACATCAACAAAAAGAACGTCCACACCAAAACCCCATCCAAAGGTCATCAACATCAAAGACCAAAGGTAGATAAATCCATGAAGATGAGGAAAAACCAGTGCAAAATGGCTGAAAATACAAAAACTAGAATGCCTCTTCTCTGAAGGATCACAGCTACTCACCAGCAAGGGAACAAACTGGTGGAGAATGAGTGTGACAAATTGACAGAAGTAGGCTTCAGAAGGTGGGTAATAACAAACTCCTCTGAGCTAAAGGAGCATATTCTAACCCAATGCAAGGAATCTAAGAACCTTGAAAAAATGTTAGAGGAATTGCTAACTAGAAAAATCAGTTTAGAGAAGAACATAAATGACCTGATGATGCTCAAAAACACAGCATGAGAACTTTGTGGAGCATACACAACCATCAATAGCTGAATCGATCAAGCAGAAGAAAGGATATCAGAAATTGAAGATCAGCTAAATGAAATAAAGTGTGAAGACAAGATTACAGAAAAAAGAATGAAAAGGAATGAACAAAGCCTCCAATAAACATGGGACTATGTGAAAAGACCAAACCTATGTTTGATGGGTGTACCTGAAAGTGACGGGGAGAATGGAACCAAGTTGGAAGACACTCTTCAGGATATTATCCAGGAGAACTTCCCCAACCTAGCAAGACAGGCCAACATTCAAATTCAGAAAATACAGAGGACGTCACAAAGATACTCTTCGAGATGAGCAACCCCAAGACACATAATCATCAGATTCACAAAGGTTGAAATGAAGGAAAAAATGTCAAGGGCAGCCAGAAAGAAAGGTTGGGTTACTCACAAAGGGAAGCCCATCAGCCTAACAGTGAATCTCTCTGCAGAAACCCTACAAGCCAGAATAGAGCGGGGGCCAATATTCAACATTCTTAATGAAAAGAATTTTCAACCCAGAATTTTATATGCAGTCACACTAAGTTTCATAAGCAAAGGAAAAATAAAGTCCTTTACAGACAAGCAAATGCTGAGAGATTTTGTCACCACCAGGCCTTCCTTATAAGAGCTCCTGAAACAAGCACTAAATATGGAAAGGAAAAACAGGTACCAGCCACTGCAAAAACATACCAAATTGTAAAGACCATCGACACTATGAAGAAACTGCATCAACTAACAGGCAAAATAACCAGCTAGCATCATAATGACAGGATCAAATTCACACATAACAATATTAACCTTAAATGTAAATGGGCTAAATGTCCCAATTAAAAGACACAGACTGGCAAATTGGAAAAAGAGTCAAGACCCATCAGTGTGCTGTATTCAGGAGACCTATCTCACATGCAAAGACACACATAGGCTCAAGATAAAGGGATGGAGAAATATTTACCAAGCAAATGGAAAGCAAGAAAAAGCAGGAGTTGCAATCCTAGTTTCTAATAAAACAGACTTTCAACCAACAAAGATAAAAAAGACAAAGAAGAACATTACATAATGTAAAGAGATCAACACAACAAGAAGAGCTAACTATCCTAAATATATACGCACTCAAAAAAGGAGCACCCAGATTCATAAAGCAAGTTCTTAAACACCTACAAAGAGACTTAGGCTCCCACACAATAATAGTGGGAGACTTTAACACCCCCCTGTCAATACTAGACAGATCAACGAGACAGAAAATTAACAAGGATGTTCAGGACTTGAACTCTTCTCTAGACCAAGCAGACCTAATAGACATCTACAGAATGTTCCACCACAGATCAACAGAATATACATTCTTCTCAGCACCACATCATACTTATTCTAAAATTGACCACATAATTGAAAGTAAAACACTCCTCAGCCAATGCAAAAGAATGGAAATTATAACAGTGTCTTAGACCACACTGCAATCAAATTAGAACTCAGGATTAAGAAACTCAAGCAAAACCGCACAACTACATGGAAACTGAACAGCCTGCTCCTGAATGACTACTGGGTAAATAATGAAATTAAGGCATAAATAAATAAGTTCTTTGAAACCAATGAGAACAAAAACACAATGTACCAGAATCTCTGGGACACCACTAAAGCAGTGTTTAGGGAGAAATTTATAGCACTAAATGCCCACATGAGAAAGCAAGAAAGATCTAAAATCAACAGCCTAACATCACAATTAAAATACTAAAGAAGCAAGAGCCAGCAAATTAAAAAGCTAGCAGAAGACAAGAAATAACTAAGATCAGAGCAGAACTAAAGGAGATAGAGACTGGAAAAACCCTTCAAAAAATCAATGAATCCAGGAACTGATTTTTTGAAAAGATTAACAAAATAGATAGACCACCAGCCAGATTAATAAAGAAGAAAAGAGATAAGAATTAAAGAGACACAATAAAAAATGATAGAGGGGAGATCACCACTGATCCCACAGAAATACAAACTACCATCAGAGAATACTATAAACACCTCTATGCAAATAAACTAGAAAATCTAGAAGAAATGGATAAATTCCTGGACACACCCTCCCAAGACTAAACCAAGAAGTTGAATCTCTGAAAAGACCAATAACAAGTTCTGAAATTGAGGCAGTAATTAATAGCCTACCAACCAAAAAAAGTTCAGGACCAGATGGATTCACAGCCGAATTCTACCAGAGGTACAAAAAGGAGCTGGTACCATTCCTTCTGAAACTATCCCAGACAATAGAAAAAGAGAGACTCCTATCTAACTCATTATATGAGGCCAGGATCATCCTGATACCAAAGCCTGGCAGAGAAACAACAAAAAAAGAGAATTTTAGGCCAATATCCCTGATGAACATCAATGCGAAAATTTCAGTAAAATACTGGCAAACCAAATCTAGCAGCACAACAAAAAGCTTATCCACCATGATCAACTCGGCTTCATCCCTGGGATGAAAGGCTAGTTCAACATATGCAAATCAATACATGTAATCCATCACATAAACAGAACCAAAGACAAAAACCACATGATTATCTCAATAGATGCAGAAAAGGCCTTCAACAAAATTCAACAGCCTTTCATGCTAAAAACTCTCATAAACTAGGTATCGTTGGAAGGTATCTCAAAATAATAAGAGCTATTTATGACAAACCCACAGCCAATATCATACTGAATGGGCAAAACCTGGAAGCATTCCCATTGAAAACCAGCACAAGACAAGGATGCCCTTTGTCACCACTTCTATTAAATATAGTATTGGAAGTTCTGGCCAGGGCAATCAGGCAAGAGAAAGAAATAAAGGGTATTCAAATAGGAAGAGAGGAAGTCAAATTGTCTCTGTTTGCAGATGACATGATTGTATATTTAGAAAACCCCATCATCTCAGCCCCAAATCTCCTTATGCTGATAAGCAACTTCAGCAAAGTCTCAGGATACAAAATCAATATGCAAAAATCACAAGCATTCCTATACACCAATAACAGACAAACAGCCAGATCATGAGTGAACTCCCATTCACAATTGCTCAAAGAGAATAAAATACCTAGGAATACAACTTACAAGGGATGCGAAGGACCTCTTGAAGGAGAATTACAAACCACTGCTCAAGGAAATGAGAGAGGGCACAAACAAATGGAAAAATATTTCATGCTCAAGGATACGAAGAATCAATATCGTGAAAATGGCCATACTGCTCAAAGTAATTTATAGATTCAATGCTATCCACATCAAGCTACCATTGACTTTCTAAACAGAATCAGAAAAAATTACTTTAAATTTCATATAGAAGCAAAAAAGAGCCTGTATAGCCAAGACAATCCTAAGCAAAAAGAAAAAAGCTGGGGGCATCACACTACCTGACTTCAAACTATACTACAAGGCTACAGTAATCAAAACAGCATGGTACTGGTACCAAAACAAATATATAACCAATGGAACAGAACAGAGGCCTCAAAAATAATGCCACACATCCACAACCATCTGATCTTTGACAACCCTGACAAAAACAAGCAATGGGGAAAGGATTCCCTATTTAATAAATGGTGTTGAAAAAACTGGCTAGCCATATGCAGAAAACTGAAACTGGACCCCTTCCTTACACCTTATACAAAAATTAACTCAAGATGGATTAAAGACTTAAACGTAAGACCTAAAACCATAAAAACCTAGAATAAAACCTGGGCAATACCATTAAGGACATAGTCATCATGACTGAAACACCTAAAGCAATAGCAACAAAAGCCAAAATTGACAAATGGGATCTAATCAAACTAAAGAGCTTCTGCACAGCAAAAGAAACTATCCTCAGAGTGAACAGGCAATCTACAGAATGAGAGAAATTTTTTGCAATCTATTCATCTGACAAAGGGCTAATATCCAGAATCTACAAGGAACTTAAACAAATTTACAAGAATAAAACAACCCCATCAAAAAGTGGACAAAGGATATGAACAGACACTTCTCAAAAGAAGACAATTATGTGGCCAACAAACATATTAAAAAAAGCTCATCATCACTGGTCATTAAAGAAATGCAAATCAAAAGCACAATGAGATACCATCTCATGCCAGTTAGAATGGTGATCATTAAAAAGTCAGGAAACAGGCCGGGTGCAGTGGCTGATGCCTGTAATCCCAGCACTTTGGCAGGCTGAGCTGGGCAGATCACAAGGTCAAGGGATCGAGACCATCCTGGCCAACATGGTGAAACCCCCATCTATACTAAAAATACAAAAATTAGCTGGGCGTGGCAGCATGCACCTGTAGTCCCAGCTACTCAGGAGGCTGGGTCAGAAGAATTGCTTGGACCCAGGAGGCAGAGGTTGCAGTGAGCCGAGATCACGCCACTGCACTCAAGACTGATGAAACAGCAAGACACCATCTCAAAAAATAAAAATAAAAAACGTCAGGAAACAACAGACACTGGAGAGGATGTGGAGAAATAGGAATGCTTTTACACTGTTGGTGGGAGTGTAAATTATTTCAATTATTGCGGAAGACAGGGTGGTGATTCCTCAAGGATCTAGAACCAGAAATCCCATCTGACCCAGCTATCCTATTACTGGGTATATACCCAAAGGATTATAAATCATTCTACTATAAAGACACATGCACACGTATGTTTATTGAAGCACTGTTCACAATAGCAAAGACTGGGAACCAACCCAAATGCCATTAATGATAGACTGGATAAAGAAAATGTGGCAAATATATACCACAGAATACTATGCAGACATAAAAAAGGATGAGTTCATCCCCTTTGCAGGGACATGGATGAAGCTGGAAACCATTATTCTCAGCAAACTAACACAGGAACAGAAAACCAAACACTGCATGTTCTCACTAACAAGTGGGAGCTGAACAAGGAGAACACATGGACACAGGGAGGGGAACATCACACACTGCGGCCTGTCAGGAGGGTGGGGGGCTGGGGGAGGGATAGCATTAGGAGGAATACCTAATGCATGCGGGGCTTAAAACATAGATGACAAGTTAATGGGTGCAGCAAACCACCATGGCACATTTATACCTATGTAACAAACCTGCATGTTCTGCACATGTATCCCTGAACTTAAACTATATAAAAAAAAAAGAACTATAAAGAATGAAAAGAGAAGCATCCAGAGACATAGGTAAAATTTTTGAAATCTGTACTGACCAAAATATATTTGTCTGAAAATACTCTGATATTGAAAATGCAATATTAAAAAATTAAGAAAAAATAAAAAGTAAATTAAGTGTTTGATTAAAAATAAATAAATAAATAAATAAAAGCTTACTAGACCTTCATCTTTCACAGTGGGAAGTTAACATTTATTGCCTAAGCTCCAGAATAAAGAAATACATACGTAAATATATATAAATGAATAATATGCATAACATCTTATATATTATATTTACATTGCATAATTTATATTATATTTAATATACATAATATATACTGTCTATAGGTACATAAGCATGTGTAAATATACATACACATACACATATAAACATGTTATTCAAAGAAATGAAAATACCATATTTCATCAATTAGGAGACATACTTTTTTTTTAAAATTTCAACATCTCCATAATCAGGATACGTCTCAACCCATGGCGTATCATTGTTTAACTGGCAGCATTTGTTGCATTATAGAATCTCAGGCATTATTGATTTAATGAAATGCGGTCAATATCAATCAGTTGAAGGAGTTCAAAACGGCTGCCTCTGAGAAGCTACATAGATGGGGTGGTGATGGTGGTAAGGGACTGCTATTGTAGTAACAACCTTGTGAAATTATTTGACTCTTTATGTATATGTGTACTTTATTTTTAAAAAATACTTTTAAATTATGTTTTAAAAGTTTTTAAAAATCCTGTTGGCTGTTTTGTGGAAAAGAATCACTAGGAGGATAAGATTGGGAAGGGGAAAATGAGCAGGGGCTCTTGCTTGGTTCAGGAGACTGGTGATGGTTTAGTGATAAAAATGGAGGTGGTGGTAATTGGTCAGATTCTTGATATGTATTTAAAATAAAGCTTTCCAAGTTTACCAATGTATTGAATGTGGAATATGAGAGAAAGAAGAGAATCAAACATGACTACAAGGTTTCTGGCCTGAGGAGCTGGAAGGATGAAGTTTCAATATCCTGAGATCTGGAAGACTATATGAAAAGCAGGTATTAGTCAAGGTTCCCCAGGGAAATAGAACCAACAGGAGATATAGATACAGATGATAGAGATAGAGACAGATAGATAGATAAGAGGGGATTTATTATGAGAATTGGCTCATGCAATTATGGAGGTTGAGATGATTCACCACATGCTGTTTGCAAGCTGGAGAACCAGGAAAGTTGGTAATGTTATTCAGTCTGAGGCTGAAAGCCTTGGGTAGGGGAAGGAGAGGAATAGTGTTAAGTCCTAAAAGTCAAAGGCCTGAGAGCCAGAAGCACTGCTATCCAAGGGCAGAAGGAGATGAAAATCACAGCTCCAGACAAGAGTGAATTTATCCTTCATCTGTCCTTTTGTTCTAATCAGGCCCTCAACAGACTGGATGATGCACACTCACATTGTTGAAGGTGGATTCTCTTTACTCAGTCTACAGATTCAACTTCTAATCTCTTCTGAAAACACCCATGCGCACACCCAGAAATAATGTTTTACCAGCAATCTGGAAACTCTGCAACCCAGTCAAGTTGACACATAAAGTTAACCATCACAGCAGGATAAGGAAGGAGGAAGATCAAGTGTGCAATTAGGTCATATAAGTTTGGGTGCCACTTAAACATCTAAGTGGAAGTGATTAGTAGGCAAATTATATACACAAGTCTGGAGTGCTGTACTAGCTAAACTGAAGATAAAATTTGGGTTTGTTTCTTCACTTTCCTACATCCCCCATCTAAAAAGTATGGTTATTGTTCACCTGCTTTTATAGGTAATAATAAACTAAGTCTTGGTTTTTGTTTATGTGCTTGTTCAAAAATAAGTCTTCAAGTATTTTTTTTTTTAATCAATCAGTATTTGTAAGTTTTTGCCTCTTTCTGGTATTGTCAGCAAATCCTGACCATGCTCATGTAAGACTGCTGTATTAGTCCATTTTCACATTGCTATAAGGAACTACCCGAGACTGGGTAATTTATAAGAAAAGAGGTTTAATTGACTCACAGTTCTGCATGACTAGAGAGGCCTCAGGAAACTTACAATCATGGCAGAAGGCAAAGGGGAAGCAAGCACGTCTTACATGGCAGCAGGAGAGAGAGCAAGGGGGGAAGTGTCACACTTTTTTTTTTTTTTTTTTTTTTGAGACGGAGTCTCGCTCTTTCACCCAGGCTGGAGTGCAGTGGCACGATCTCGGCTCACTGCAAGCTCTCCGCCTCCTGGGTTCACGCCATTCTCCTGCCTCAGCCTCTCCGAGTAGCTGGGACTACAGGCGCCCGCCACCATGCCCGGCTAATTTTTTGTATTTTTAGTAGAGACGGGGTTTCACCGTGGTCTCGATCTCCTGACCTCGTGATCCGCCCGCCTCGGCCTCCCAAAGTGCTGGGATTACAAGCGTGAGCCACCGCGCACACTTTTAAATCATCAGGTCTCATGAGAACTCACTCACTATTAAGAGAACAACACCGCCGGGCGTGGTGGCTCACGCTTGTAATCCCAGCACTTTGGGAGGCCGAGGCGGGCGGATCACGAGGTCAGGAGATCAAGACCACGGTGAAACCCCGTCTCTACTAAAAATACAAACAAACAAAAAAAATTAGCCGGGCGTGGTGGCAGGCGCCTGTAGTCCCAGCTACTCAGAGAGGCTGAGGCAGGAGAATGGTGTGAACCCAGAGGCGGAGCTTGCAGTGAGCCGAGATCACACCACTGCACTCCAGCCTGGGTGACAGAGCAAGACTCCATCTCAAAAAAAAAAAAAAAAAAAGAGAACAACATGGAGAAAATCCACTCCCATCATCCAATCACCTCCCACCAGGTCCCTCCCCTGACATGTGGGTATTACAGTTTGAGATGAGATCTTGGTGGGGACAGAGAACCAAACCATATTAACTGCATACCTGTCCAGAAAACCTAAGCACATCTTACCAAGACTTTGGTTCCTTTATGCAGATTTATTTTATTTTGATAATTGTGTTAAAAGGAATGTTGTTACCCCTGTTGGTGGAAACAAATTCTTCCTACATAGAGAAAAAGCTAAAGCCAGATCTCCTATCACACTGAATCATGGATGCCAAGATTCTCAAGCAACAAAATTTAAAAAGCCTTCTGAAACCCTTAGGAACAGTTGCCTGGTACATTGCTAGTCAATTATGTTATGTTCAATTTCTTGGAGCCCCTTCCACAAACACATATACAAAGCAATGAAACGTAAGCAAATTTCATGAATCAGGTGAAGTAACTCCTGCTTACTTTCTTCAAAGTAACACTAAAGTAAGGTCCTGATTTTATACTCTCACCAGATTTTTCCCAACAGACTTTTTAATTCACTTTACACATTTCACTTTGAAGAACACAACAAGAGACACAGAACAAATTCTTTCTGACCAAAAAGACATGTATAAACATGATAAAGTCTTAAGCACCTTGGAGAAAGGCTCTTCACGAACTTTCTTGAGTTCCAGCCAGTCTTTGGCCATCACACTATGGGCAGATCTGATAGACCTCTCTAATATTCTAAGTGTTGGGATGATCCTCTAAGATGTGATTGTATGGTGAGGTACACACCTAGAGGCTAATTCCAGACAAGGAGTCACAAAAATACCCACCCAATAATTATTTTGGTCTCTGCAATTAAAGGCATTTCTGTTAGTTAACGTTTCTATGATCCTTTTAGAAAATCTGGATAACTTTCCATTTCTTTCTACATTTATTATTTTGCACTTCCAATTTCTCCACCTTATTCTCTATCCCTAAGCACTTAAAACAAAATATTTGATCATTTTTATAGCAGTATATAGTTAAACATAAAAGAACAGTGAGTTTTTTTCACCAATTTCTAGTGACAATTTAAAGACTGTTTTCTACCAGTTTTTTCTCATTACACCCACACTACCTTTCCCCTCAGTATTTCTTTCTTGTAAAAATGACTCCAGATATGTAATACAGGTGTGCAGTAGACATATACCCTTAACAAACTGAGATAGCTTAATTATACTGGGATAACAAACAACCCTACATCTCTGTGGCCTAAAGCAGCAAAGTTTATTTCTTGCTTATAATACATTTCCCTCATGTGCCAGTTGAGTGTTCTGCTTTCTGTCACTTTGTCCTCACCCAGAGACCTAGCCTGAGAGAGTGGACACAATCTACATTACCCATTGCTGAAGCAATGTGTAGAGACAGTATGGCAAAAAATGCACTGGTTCTTAAACTTCCACCTGAAAAGGACATGCATGCTACTGCCACTATATCTCTTTGGCCATAGCAAGTCACATGGCCAAACCTAAGGGTCAGATAAATACAAATTTTTCTTACAGGTGGGGCACTGAATATTAGTAAACAGTTATACAATCCATTATACACACTCAACTACAGTTATGATGTTATGTGTTTTTATATCAAAATCCATAGTAATAGAGGAAATTTCTGTTCACTTTTTCTAAGTGTTGTTTAGAAAAATATCTAAATTCTGAGATTCAAAGTCCCAAGTTACTGTCTCAACCTCACTCTGTATGTTTGGTTAACAGCTAATGGTTTCACATTTTGTAGATAAATAAAGGTCATCATCTCATTAAATGGATATGTTTCAGACCACGGAAAAATGTATGACATGGTTACCAAGGTTCTTCACTTATAATGAAGGTCTGAAAATGTCACCAGGGGAAACCAAGAGCCATTTTCAAGCTGAAACAATCAGTTCCAGTTGTGATTGTGCAATGATAATTAGGCAATTGTGTTCTATTCCTCTTGCCTAGTGTTATGGATGTCAGGAAATGTGCTGTTCCTTTTAACATTAACTCTTTATGGCTCAGAGAGATATTTGGGGGCACATAGGGAAGGATGAAGTTGGAGTGGAATACTGAAAAATGTGTGAAAAGAAAATAAATCTCGGGACCCCAAAATCACTAAGCCAAAGAAAAAAGTCAAGCAGGGAATTGCGTCAGGTAAACCTGCCCCCTATTTTATTTCTAAATAAGACAGCTACAAAGATAAAAAAGCTACATACGTCCCTTACAATTTGCCCACTAGGAAATTCCTTGTGGGCTCCAATACCTTTACCCTAAAACAATTCTGTTGAATTTTACCCTGACAATGTAAATTGACAGCTTATCTTCACAGGTAGGGGACAAAAGACAGAACTTTGTCCTCCCTCTGCTCACCTCAGACAAATGGATATCTGATTGCTTCCTCTGATGTAAAATGCAGATTTACTGAGCCAGATGAAGGCATAAGTGACTATTCCTCTACCTCCTTCTCATATGTAAATTGTGTATTTGGTGAAAGGCTGATCAAAGACTCAAAAGAGTGCAACTGTTTGTCTCTTATCTACCCACACCTTCTAACAATTTATTTCTCTTTCCCCAATATGTGCCTTTTCCCTTTAAATAGTGAAGCCCTTAAAATTATCTTTGGAGAAAGGCACAGACTTGCCTCCTGGGCACACGTCATTAACCTTGGCAAAAAAAACTTTCTAAATTGATTGAGACCTGTCTCAGACACTTTTTGGCTTACAAACATGAGGTCAGGAATTATGACCTTTCCAGTATAATTTGACAAATCAAGCAGTTTACTTGATTGCCAATCAAGTGTGCGTTATCTATCCAGTTTACTTCATCACCATGTTTCTATTCCTGGTCATTTGTGTAGATTAGACTCATGTTATTTCTCACCTAAGCCACTGCACTAGCTTATTCCTTTCCTTCTTGCCTCCAATTTCTCTCTCCATTCCAACTTCCACATAGCAGCTATTTCACTAAAGCTCAGTTCTGATGGTGAAAGTTACACAAACATAAAGGAGTTTACTGGCTCCCTATCACTTACAGAATAATGTCCAGTTCCTAAGCACACCCTTTCCTCAACAACTACAGGTCAATCTACTTTTTAGTCTTTATTTTCCAATGCACCTTCTTAGGTTTAATGAAGTATGCAATTGAAAATAGTGAAAATTTTTCAGCAGCTAACATTCTCTTATTTTGAAAGATACAAATTTATCTACTCTTCCTTATAAGTGTAAATGTCTTGCTGACTCCAAAGAGTTTTTAATAGACTCATGATAACAATTAGGCCTCTCGATAGATATGAAAGACAAAAATATCTGCAGTTGATCCTTGATGAACAGTTACATGTGTTGCATCCAAAGGCTAAAAGTAGATCTTTTTAAAATTACAGCAAAATAATCGTGCCACAGAGAGGTCAAGGAGAGAGAAGTTAATAATATTTAATTATAATCACAGGAAAACGGTGAACTATTAATGCCCAAACATGAATATATTCTTAAAAGCAGTATCTCAGTTTAGACCAGAGCAACCAGTCAACTTAAATTCCAGCTGAGATTTATTTTAGTTCAATTTTGCAAATTGTCCTATTGAATTCCCTGGGATAGAGAACAGTTTATACTGATAACTAGCAAAAAAAAAAAAAAAAGAAAGAAAAAATAGTGTCCTTGTTGGTTGAAAAGAAAAATGAGAGAGAGACCAGAAAAAAAAATTATAGAATATTTTGTTGGCTTGTGTAACGTTCTATGTTTTCCTCTTCCTGACTTAACCCCTGTCCCAATCCTTCCCAAACTCCCAAAATCTTCATTTTACTCTTCAGAAACCCCAGGTCTATGATAAACAATTCTTCTACATTCTCAAACATGTCTTCCTTGCACTTTCTGCTCATAATTAACCCTAACTTCCCACGTGGAGCACCACTTCCGTTACAGCCCTTTTGATAGAAGTGGCATATTTCCTAATTCCCCAAGTATCTCAGGGCTGGAAGTGGGTTCATGTTCCAGACAAATATTTTTCCAGCCTCTGTAAATCCTGGACCTGCTGAGTCCAGGCTTACAGTCTCTGTCTTCCTCATTGCCATTGCCATCTGCCACCTCTGTACACGATCTGTCCTTTCTTTCAGACATTGTCCACCATCCTCAATCCTCTTACTTTCTCCAACCCATGAACTCTTAGCAAATGACCCTGTCTTCTACTGGGGGAAAATAAACCATCTGACTGGAACTATATAGCCTCGACTTCCCACCATCAAATCCCCAAACTATCATTTTCTCCACCTTTCTGTTGTAATATGGAGATTGTCCCTTGCCATCAAAAGCAATTCCTTCATCTGGACTTAGAATCTTTTACCCTGGAGTCTTCTCCTTACGAATCAGGCACCAACGAATCTATCTCTCCCTCTCTCTCTCTCTCCCTCTCCCTCTCTCTCCCAGGCCTCCTTCAAACTAGCATTATTCATGTCTCTTCAAACTTAAAAACAAAACAAAGAGTAGAATAAAATATTCCCTTAATCCTATAGTCCTTTCCATCCATCATCCTATTTCTGCCCTTCCTTCTTCTGTTACCTATCTTTATTTGGCTTTATTTACTTTCCTCCAACTCTTCACTCTAAATCTGGCTCCTGGGCCCACCATGCCACTGATACTGCCCTTGCCAAGGTCATCATTGACCTCCATGATACTACATCCAATGAATGCATTTGAACTTTTCAGCTTACTTAATGACTCAGCATCTGCCAATTCAATGAAATAATGCTTTACTTAAACACTGTCTGGCATCATCTTTTGCAACTCGATTTCTGTCTTATTTGTAGGCAATACTTTCTCTATTAATCATTAACTATTGGGGTTTGGGGGTTTTGTAGGGAGGGCTCTCTCTGAACTACTGTGCTCTTCTCACTTCACCCTCTCTCCACGTCATCCACCCTGATAGCTTCATAGTAGACACGGTTGGTGGCTGCACAGCTCTCTTCAAATCATCTTTACCAGTCTCTGTGCCTCTTCCCTGGTTTTAGTTCACTTTTGCTCCCAATGACCCTTCAGAGGATTTCCTGTGGGGTTTAGAAGTCGTCTTATTCCACTGCTGTGATGACTCTTAGGAACTTGGTGTGGGGTGATAAGGCTGACTCACATTAAATGAGGTGGAGGTACCAGAGTAGTCTTGCCAGAGTTCTAAGGAAGAGATTCCAAAGCCCAAGATGTGGGTATGCCAAAATAGTTCTAATACAATAACTGAGGACCCACCAGTGATGAAGGAGAGAAAAAACCAAGGTCTGATTCACAGATAGACCAGCTTGGTATGCTAGTACAAACAAAAATAGACTGCTGCTGCATGACAGAGGTCCCAGCTTTGAACAGGAGTGCACCTGGTCATCCACTTTGTGTGAAGAGAGTGGCTTGAAGGAAGAATAAGCATGGACTTCTGAGCAGTGCAGAATGGATCATTTGGAATTGGACTATTTGAGCTGGAAGATTGGGAACAAAGAGATCCAGAGTAGAAACAGGTTCATGGACCTATAGGAATGGGCAAACTGTGTATCATGCATTAATGTCCATTAGGGAGTATTCACTGTAGAAGAGGCTCTACAAAACTGGATGGACAGGATGACTTAACTGGTAAATGTCAGATAGCCCTGGCCACACTAGGGCTGGCACACTGGGCCTCCTCAAAGAATAGTCATGGATATTCAAATGGAGGCTCTGCGTGAGCCCAGTGGAAGGGTCTCCCTCCCACCAATGCTGATCTAGTTACTTCCACTGCTGAAACCCATCTGAAAGATGCCCAGTATGCTATCTCTCAAGAAGACACCATTTAGTTGCAAATAATTCCTTTCCTACCCTGAAAAGGGAAGTGATTTGTCTTATCCAGGAATAGCATATTTTCTGGGTATAGGTTTGCCTTTCTGCCCGCAGTGCCTCAATTCACGCCTGCTATTCAAAGACTCACAGAGTACTTGATTTACTGACACGGAATCCTGAATAATATTGCATCAGACCAGGAAGCCAACTTATGACAGAGGGGGGGGTCACAGAACAGGTGCATGAGTATGGAATCCACCAATTCCCACATACTGTATAGCCCACATATTGCTATTCTGATAGAGATTGGAACAGTTTCTTAAAGTCACAACTGAGGTGCCAGCTTAGAGATGATACATTATGAGGTTTAGGTGTTGCTTTAGGATGTAGTATATACCTTATACCAATGGTCATTATGTGGTACTGTGTATCCAATGGTAGAATCCAATGGTAGAATATATGAATCCAGGAGTCAAGGGGTAGAACTAGAAAGAGTCCATTCACTTCATCCCTGCTGACTCACTTGTTATTTGGGAAATTTGTGCTCCTAGAAACTGGACCTAAGACAGGCTTCAATTACAATCTCTATAGTGACAAAAGCCAAATCTATTATCTGATCCACAACTTTCTTACAAGCTCCAAATCTGAACATCTAACCACCTGCCTGATACTCAAATTAGATGCCTCACAGGTACTTGCAAGCTAATATGTCCAAAACAGCAGTCACGATCTCTCCCTTTCTGCAGGATATCATTACAAGTGAATAGTACTGCCATCTACTCAGGAGCTCAAGCCCAAAGTCTGGAGTCTTCTTCAAAAGTTTTTATTCCTTTATCTACCATAGCCAATCAACCATGATGTTTTAGCAATTTTATTCTTCTAAATGTCACTCATATTTTGCAATCGGAGGATGTTAGCCTACTGACACCACCCAAATGCAAACTCCATCATTTCTCAATTGGATCATTGTGACAGCCTTTATGATGGCAACCTCTAAAATGGTCCCCAGTGATCCCTGCCTTCTGATGTTCACACTGTTGTGTAATCCTCTCTACTTTTGCGTCCAATAAATAGGGTAGAGCAAACATGATGGGATGTCACTTCTACATGGGTTACAAAAACACCTTGACTTTCGTCTTGCTCTCAGTCTCTCATTTTCTCACCTGTGTAGAAACAAGCTGTGTCATCTGGGTCACTCTGCCCTATGGAGATATGACAAGGAACTGAGGGAAGCCTCCAGCAACAGCCAGCAGGGAACTGAAGTCCCTAGTCCAACAGTCCATGAGGAACTGAATCCCACCCATAGCCACATGAGCAAATGTGGATTCTCCCTCAGTTAAGCCTTCAGATGGGAGAGCAGCTCTGGCTGACATCCCAATTACAGCTTCATGAGACCCTGAGCCAGTGACACCCAGCTAAGGAACTGTACACCCAAAAAAGTGAATTTTGCTATAAGTAATAATTTTTAATTATGGGAATTATATAGTGTTTCTTAAGAGATACTGTAGCATGCATTTGCACTGAGTTAGATGTAGAAAGTGAAAGGACAGATCAAAGACAGAGCAACGATAATGGAACCCAATGCTAAGTCGAAAGCTCAGAATCAAGATACAGTCTCTCCAACCACAAATCTCCTGTTTCTGGTAGATTTGTGCCAGTAAAATAGTGTATCATCCAATACGTGTATTAAGCAAGCATAGATTAGGGACTCTTCAGGTTAAGAAGCTCTTTTGGGAAGAGGAAAATTAGTGTATATCTGGAGGTCACTGAAGTTTGCTGAAACCATTGGGGCCAGTGAGACTGGTAAGACTCCTTGTTAGAGATCATCTCCCATGACAATAACAGACTGATTAAATATAAAAGGGAGATCTCCAAATTCTAAACTGGAAAAGAAAGTGATGTGCAAAATACAAATTGAATTTCATTTCCCTACCTACCCTCAAACACATAAGCACATCAAGCCAGAGTAGAGCAGCAGAAGGGAACAAGGCAAGACTTCAACCAAATCATCTGTGTTCAGATGCTGACCCCTTGTGTCTACAAGTCATTATATCACGGTATTCTGTACTTAACCATCTGGTTTTTCAGCTCTATTTGTGTAAGCAATAATGAAAGAACCAATGCAAACACATTTGAAATATAATTCAGCCTGGGGAATTGTACTTGGCACAGAAAATGTGTTGGCTCTGCTTCCATTCACCTCTGCCTACCTGCCATCCACCTGGTAGGTATTAGTCACTTGTTCCATTTCTCCCAAGAAGAAATACAGTCATCAGATGCAAATTAAGCCAGCATATCCCCCACAAACTTAAGCAAAAATAAATGAACACTAAAGGAAAAGTAGAGTATGTTTAATTTCTCACTAGGTCAAGGTCTGATTGTGAGAATATTTACTCAGCCTGCTACCTGATTCTCATTCCTTTGAATCTGAATTCTTTTCATGGCACATGAGCCACTGCTTGCTTTCATGGTTAAGTTAATGCATGAATTTGCTTCTCACACCATTTGACTGATGTCTTGCGTGGTCTTGGAGAGGTAATGAGATTACCACTTAAAAAGTATAAACATTAGTACATGAGAAAAAAAAAACATATTTGGAGAAATTGTCAAATGTTGCATTTACTCATCCATGCGTTCCACACATTTGAATATATCCATGGCTGTAAGAGAATAATCCTTGATTCCTTCCTCATCCCAATGCCCACTTCCCTCCTATACATACAGACTCATCACTAGAAACTATGTTACTCTTCATTATTGCTTTAGGGCTTGCGGTACTAGCCTTTGATATTGTCCCTTGGCCAGTCTTCCTACACATCCAAAATGTAGATTTGACATAAAGCTGCCAGCCTGACAAAGGCAGGACTATTGGTTCTATCAAGGTCACAAGGGTAAGCGTAAAATTACATTCAAGTAGGGGTTACAATCCAATTTCTTCAGTCATTAATTCATTCAACAACTATGTATTAAACATTGGTTTATCTAGACCCTACGATGAATAAACAAACATCCTTGCCTTCATAGAGTTCATCTTCCAGCTGAAGGAGACTGACGGTAAATTTAGAGTTAATTAGTGAATCATATAGTGCAGTAGAACAGGATAAAGTAGATCAGCAGGAGGAGGTATACAATTTTAAATACAGTGTTTGATCAAATTGAAGACTTCAACATCTGTAAATCACGCCATTATTTTCTGGACCAGTAAGAAAAATAATGCCAATTAAATTGTGCTGCAATGCCTAAAATGGTAGTTCTGTGGCTTTGAAATGCATTTCATAAATCAGCAGGGATCTGGCAATTTCTTCTGCTTTTAGTTGCAATGCTTAGAAAGTTAAAGGCAATCCTTTGTGTGTTTCTCAGTAGCAAAATGAAACTCAGCTTCTTCTCCTTATAGGTAGCCTCCTTATGCAAGCCGTGTAAAGCACATAGTTGTTGCTTTCCAAGGCAATGTAGAAACGAAAAAAGAAAAGCATGTTAATATTAACATCATTATTTTCAAACTAAACTCCTAGCCCACTAAAAAGTTAGAAAGCACCTTAATTTCAGAATATAGAACAGAACTTTAAACTGAAAACATTTAACATCATTTTATAAAAAAATCAATAAGTTGTCCTACTTTCTCATTTTCCTATCTTTGGTTAAAGAATTTATTTTGGCTAGGTGTCAGTATTGTGAGATCCATTTGGAAAATTGCAATCTACAGCTGAGGTCTTCAAATTTTTATCTTTTGTACCCCCAAAAGAATTTTTAAAATCTGTAAATGTGTTTTTTTTAGTGAGGTTAAAGATTTTCATCATCATTTTAATAATTGCAAACTAATGGATGAGTGTATTGTACATGTTGCTATTTTAAAATAAAACTGTTATAGCTCTTTTAAAAAATATGAAATTGTGATCATTCTTCTAGAAACAAAATATTTCCTTCAATACCAAATGTAAGCTTCATTGCCCTATTCCCACGCCTTTCTTCATACACAATAACTTTTTGTCTCAATGCTCAATTACAGTATCATAATTTTAAAGACATTTTAAATGGCAATGAAATCAACTTATGCGGTACCAAAAATGCACATAACTCAGTGAAGCAATGATACCATGAACAAGTACAACAGGATTCCCGTAGGCTCAGGGCGTTTGCGGCATGATTGTGAAACACATCCCATTTTCAGAGATGTGAAAATGTGGGAAATATAGAATTGAGGAGATATGGCTGGGTGATCTCAATGAGAAGGAGTCATATGGCTAGCTATGAGGGAAGAGCCAATCTATGCTAGCTTGCAAGAAAAAGAGAGAATTCAATTCAATCTTACGTATGGGACTAGCTGCCTTTCCATTTTATAATTAGGGTCTGGCCCTTGACAAGTCTCCAAATAAACCTGAAATATGGACCTGGCTTAAAGGCAGGTAGGCAGAAACCAGGCAGCAGTGGGTCTCCTAAGGACAGTGGTTCTCCCAGTGTGGCTTCCAGATCAGCAGCCCCAGCCTCACCTGAGCACTTGTTCAAAATGTAAATTCTCAGGCCCCAATCCAGCCCTGCTGAAATGGAAAATGTGGGGGTGGGCCCAGCACTCTGTTTTAACAATCCCTAGCTGGTTTCAATATGTGCTAAAAGTTGGGGAACCACTGCCTCAAAAAAAACCCTAACCAACAATGAAAAAGCAAATGAGTTAAGTGTTTCTGTTTATTTCCTTTTTATTATCCTATTTGTCTATGAAGTCATATTTAAACTTCCAGGCTCTTCCCAGGTGTCCTCAGAGGAATTAAGGAAGGAGGCCTGTGTTTGCTTGAGCCAGAATGTCCAGGAGGGCACACCTGGAGGGCATCATGGTGGTGGTGGCAGCAGCCACTCCATATTAGTGAGAATTAGTGAGGAAGAAGAATCTTGGGGAATAGAGCCTTGGGTTCAGTTTGGTCTCACATGGAGGACAGTACATTACCACCATCACTTGTTAAACTTAGGGGATTTGAGTTGGTTTTATCAAGGCATTGTTTTCTAAGTTAAAGGTACTTTTTGGTTGGGAGAAGGTATTAAATCCATGAAATCACATTGTGAGAAAGTTCTTTTCAACTTCCCTGTACTCATCATAATGTCTAGAGAAAGTCTCCATTTAGTGTATTCAATATATCTTTAACACTTAACACAAAGAGAAAAAGATTTAGGCTCAGCGCCATGGTAGGCTCATGTTTCTAGCTAGAATTCAATAATATTCTATTGTTTTTACCATTATTTCTCTTCCTGGATATCATTTATTGTGACAGAGGATACTGGTTTTCTACTTGAAGTCATTATCTGAAAGTTCAATCTAAAGAAAGTTTATTTAAGTAAAACAAGCACCATTTGAAAGAAAAACACCCAGAAAGGGATAAGAGAGGTGGTTTAAGGATACAGTATGTAAATGGGAACCACTATATTAAGAAGACTGTGGGTTGTTATCCTGGCACTTACACTAATGAGACTTCAAATTCAAAAAGAAAATTGTTATTTCGAATTTGACCTTCGGGCTGGCTTTCAGGTTTCAAACATAGTATCTTGAGCCTTAGTGAGTTATACACTGATTTGTAAAAACCAAAACAACAAACCAAAACCAAGCAGGGTGGAGGGGTGGGGTGGAGGGTGGGGGGGATGGGAGTGAGCAGGAATGAAAGGAGATTGCGATCAAGATTTCTAGAGTAACATTTTTTAAGATGAAAACTTGAATTAAATGTATGGTAGGTGATACTTTCTAATGACAAGGGGACAAATAAGAAGACACAACTCTGCATTACTAAGAGCAATTAAAGTGAAAATAATTCCTTCTGAGAATCATGATTATTCACATGCTGGACACAAATTATCCTTCTGCATATAATCTCACAGGCATATGGATTTAAGAAAATCTAGTTTTATTAGTCCTAGGATCAGGATTTCTCTACTGAACTATTTCTGTTAATTGTTTTTCTAACTTCATATGCATCTGAAGTATACTCACTGAAGCTTCCTTAGACAAACATAGCAATGGTAGATTTTGAATATGAATTACAGACTATTTCATGTCCATTATCATTCATTTAGTAATGAGCATCATAAGTTCAGCATATAGACTTACAGCTGTAATGTAAGTTAATTTCTAAATGGAAAATGGTCATAGTATATACTGCGTAGAGCTTGGAGCAAATCTTACAGCTTACTGTTTTGGAAGATGTGAAAGTTTCTTGTAAAGTCAAGTAGATGATAATCAAAGTGGGGAGCAACATCCTCCTTTGAAGGGTGATGCTTCAATGTGAAGAGGTTATACAACTGGGGTAAACAACAACAGCTCTTAGACAACCAAGGAGGATTTACCTTGATTCTTCTCTGTTGGCCACTGCTCCTACTGGGACCTGGCAGTCAACAGAGTGAACAAACACATCACGAATATTACTGGATTTCTGAGTCTATTAGGAGCCAACAAGCTGATTCAATCCTTACTAACAACCCACAGTTCTAAAGATTCAAAGCCAAGATCACTGAATTACTAACTCATTAAAAACGGAAATAAAAATTGAATCAGCTTAGAGCAACTCAGAACAAAGATGAAAAAACAAGTTAACCATGATGGGGAGGGTAGGGGGAGAGAGGGGGTTGAGGGCAGAAAGGGCCAGCTGCTTTCAGCATCAAGTTTTTTCTACAAAAGGACCTGAGCTGAAATGAAACAGTTTGCCAGAGGCTTCTAAAGATAAAGGTGGACTCCCGCAGAAAATGTTCCAGATCCTGGGAAGGCAACAGCGCAGATTAGATAAGAGTGTATCCTTGTTTAATAGTTGGCATTAGGTGCTGCAAAATATAACCTTGAGGTAAATAGCAAAGACATGGCTTTCCTTCTTTCTCTTAACACTGACTGCTTAAAAAATCTTGCCCAGTCTTTGTTTCCTGTCTGATTACCATAAAGTCTTTCTGTGATGCTTTCCTCATTGAAAGGCCATGAGTTCAGGCAAGACTTTTAAGTGTCTAGGGGTTGAAGATAGGATCCTAACCCACAGAGCTCAAGGCACTTTGTCTCTTTCCACCTATAGCCTGTCTACCTGTCTCTCTCAGGAACCTAGGGGCGATTCTCAGAGGGCCACCCTGGAGAGATAGCCACACTCAGTTTACTAGGTTTACCGTGTTCTCTGCAGCGTTGGGCTCAGAGGGTCAACTACTCGCTCTACCTGCAAACCAAACACAGAAGAGTTTCTGTCCTCAGCAGGACTCACCTTAGCTCTCCTCCAATGACAAGTGTATCCATAAATGGTATGGATACACTTGCATTTAACAAGGATATTTGTATTATTTGGCTACATGCCTATGACTTCAAGTTTTATGTTAGGTGTCCTTGTCACTTAAACTCTGGGGCTTTGTTCAGATATAACTGTGTTCTTCCAATGAAACAAATTCAGAACTCTTCACACTTTTGGGTTTTCCCCCAGCTCACTGTGTGATTTTAGCTTAATCACTTAATTCTCCCACTCTTCCATTTCCCATCTATCATGTGCAATGTTATGACCAATAATTAGTGAATGGCAATAACGTGAACTTACAAAAGGCCTTCCTTCCAGAAAACAATACTTCATGAGGGCTAGTTGGTATCCTTCACAAAACCCCAGTGAGAAAGGTTTTGTTATTTATACTGTTTTTCTACTTGGGTCTATTTTTATAGATGCACCAAGATGATTAAATAATTTTCTTGGGGTCATATGTTATCTTGGGGTCATATATTTTCTTGGTAGCATGTTATCAAAAGCCTTTGATGGTGCTCTTCTGGCAATGCTATTCAAATCAAGTTGCACAGCTAAATTACTTAGTGTTGGTAACTGGCAACAATCAAAAACTTTAATAATCACCCGTAAAGCTGGAGACCCGGCCCCTCATTATGTTAGCACATATTAGGAAATATGTTTTGCTACTTTTTTCTTCCAGTAATAGTTATTATTTCCCAGTCAAATCCAAGTTCTGCTGTTACTGAAATGTAGCAGAGTGCCCATGAGCCAATGCCTGGCAGTGCACTCCAAGCAGCCTCCACTGTCACAACACAAAAAACCAAATCATCTACAGAGCCAGAATGGCACACAGAGGAAGACAGAAACATGAGAAGTAGCCTTGCCAAAGTCCAAAGGTCTGAGCAAGAACACCAGGAGCCAAGTCTCTAGAGCACAAACAACCAGGCAGAAGGGCTCCCAGGAACAGGATGTTCTGCGGCATTTCCAAAAACCCCTGGCCTCTGGGCAGGGCATCTACTGCTCACCAAGCACCCTTTTCCCAGGGGTTCGCTTCCGGAAAGAGAAATATAATATACTTTGGAATGAGCAGCAAGCTATCCACCAGATCACATTTCTACATATTGAAAAGTGAATCTCTTTAGACTAAATCTCAGAGCAATGTTGTCTGGGGGGAGAAGTGATGTGATCAACTTTTCCCACTCCAGACTCAGAATTCAATACTTTTTTTTATCTAAATATACCTGTTAGGCCTTGTGAGTTACCTGTATTGTAACCACTACCTACAGAAATTTACAAGTTCTAATAATACCATAAACAAGGATTACAAAGGAAGAAGGAAGGAAAGAATAGGATAATAAATGAAGCAAAGCATGAAGAAAGCAGAAGTAAACCAGCATAAGGCAGCATATACCATTAAGTCATAAGTCAAAGAACTATGCAGAGTCTTACCTCAAGAATATTTGAAACTGAAATTTGAAGTGCATAAATGCATTCGAAATATGAAAGCAGAATAAAAATAGGTTTGCTGTTTTGTTTGTTGAACGTTTCAACCTAAGAGGAGATGATGACAAGAACTTCTTAATGATTATGGTTTAACAATTGTTGTGTCATAACTTTCAGGAATAAAACATGGACACTGTTAGTAAAGTCAAGTCTATTTACTCCTTTCATTTCTCATTCCAAAGCTTTCGTCCTAGCTGTGCCTCCAGCAAGGAATGCTGGATAGACTAGGCTAAGACAGAAAAAAAATTAAAAGTTTTCCTTAGCTATAGAAACATAAGAAAAAATTTCAAGTACTAATGTTTTATATGTGTTCAAAATGTTTGAGGTATTCTCTTAGGTTCACGTCTTTGCTAATGCCCAGAGGACTTTGTAAAGACAGACAGTAAACTAATGAAGAGAGAAGTAAAACCATTGATTTGATGTCAGAAATCAAGTCCAAAAATGTCCAGATTTGTAATGAAGAAAAAGGTTCAGGTTGCTGGATTCCCAACACAGCAGTCCAGCTTTGAACTTGGAGGAGGTAGATGCCAAAGAGGACATTAACACTGAACTCCACAGAAGTGAGCATCATAACCATGGTGCACAGATGTGGGTACCTGCATTACAGAAGATCCACCTGGTGTCCCCAGATCCCTCCAAACATGGACGGAATCACAGGAATTCAGAAGTCTTGTTTCCTAGCTACTGTGTCCCGAGCTTTGAGGCATCTTACTTCCAGTGTTACTACGGATATAAATGGTGTCCTAATATTTTTTCCCTTTCTTCAGTATACTATGAAGTTCGATGTCAATTGACATAGTACCATAATAAAGTACATAAAATATAATTTTACCTATAATTCTTTAGTATTATACGAGCATACAGAGACCATAGTTGGCTCTTACCATTAAATGAAAGACTTCCTTTTTTTTCCCCTCCTGATTGAAAATAGAAAAGGGGAAACCAGGCTAAATGGGGTTTGTGTTAGAGCTTAATGGCATATTAGAGTGTCTATGGGTGTGTGTGTGTGGTTGTGTGATTCATTTCCACTCTCATGTCAGAAGAGACTCTTGGAATCAGAGTAAGTTTTACTTTGTTTTAGCTCAGTTTCACTTTCAGGTTCTATGATATCACAGTTAAATTCATCCATTTAAATTGCAAGCCCAAATGTTTTCCAAGTGTCGTTTTTTCAAATACTTTTCATCTAACATTGTAAAGATCAAACGTAAACTCCTAGCTTCTGCAAAACGGCTCTTACCCCAGGGTCTTTCATATTAAATATTTACTGAATTAATGAAACTCTTCCCAGTTTTACTCCTAAAACATACTTTCTGGTGATTCAGTTTTGAAGTGTGATCTTCTACTACTTGATTAAAGACATGAAATCTAAGTCCTCAGATATTAAAGGAAGAACCAGGACTAAAAGTCACATCTCCCGACTCCAAATTGAGTGTTTTGAGGTCCATCACGTGCTTTACCCCAAATCTCTATTCTCAAAGTAAATTAAAAATGTGTGACTCAGAATTAGACATCTGGAAAAGCATTTTGGGGACAAAGAACAGTAATAGTAAAGGTCTACAGCAAAACCTCACAAGAAACTGCAGAATGCCTTAACACTGTGGGTTTGATGTGCTCCTTCCAATGGGAACCTCTAGAGGGCAGTGCACTCTTCATAACAGACAAGTTCTGCCGGGTTTGCAAGAACTCTGGGAGTGAAAATCTAAAATGTTTGGCATACTTTCTAACAGCTTTCAATCAAACAGGGCACACAAATATCACAGGTCCAGTCCAATTTTTGGCTGCGTTGGAGAAGAACACCACGTAACTATGTATTTAGCTATGGGTTTTTTCTCTTTTTCCCTCTCTCCCTAAGCATGAAGGCTCTAATGTTTAATATAAAATGAACTTGAAACTTCCCTTATAATACTAACCTAATACACTGGAGTGAAACATATTTATTGGTAAATGTGCAAGTAAAGAACAGAAAGAGAACAGAAGGCTTGCAGAGAAGTACTGCCGGTTAAGAGTTGGAGTCAAAATAGGCAGCAGCGGGTGGTAGGAGCTAAGGTTTAAGAGATAGACAAGAGACAGCCACAGGAAAGGAGGTTGAATTTCCTCATGTAGATTCAGAATGACTTTAGCAAGAGAGGGACTGGGTCAGATTAGTGTTTTATATATGAATCATTCAGGTAGCTCTGGAGAGAGAATGGAGTGGGCCAGGTCTAGAAACTAGGAAGCCAGTTGGGAGACTGTTATATTGGTCCAGTTAAAAGAAGGTGCATTTGAGATAGGGTAGTGGTGGTAGGAGTGGAGTCAAGAGGATGGGTTTGAGAAATGCATAGGAGGGGAAACCATCAGGATGTAATGATCAGTTGGATAAAGGCAGTGAGGAGAAGAAAAAAGTCAAGGCAGACATTTTATAACTTTGGTCACTGGGTAAAGAGAAAATAACAGAACAAATAGAGGTTTAGGTTGGAGGGAAGTGACACATGTAGCTTTTGAGCAATTGAATCCGAAATGTCTGAAGAGTGTCCAAGAAAAGCTGCCTAGCAGGTGATGGAATTGGTGAGCCTAAATCTTGGGGGAGAAATTGGAGATGGAGATTGAACTAGAGAGTCATTACTATACAGATGGTAGCTGAAATCCTGAGTGTAGAAAAATACACCCAAGAAGAGTATCAGTAATGAGAAGAGCAGTAGGCTAAAACAGAAAGGTAGGTAACCCCAGCATGTAGGTGGTGGATGGAGGGAGAGGAGCCCATGGTTGAGAAGGAACAGAAACACATGAGGCAAGCTGAGAGAATATAATATGACTATCATAGAGAGTGAGTGGTGCACACAAGCAACATGGCCAAATGCCCCAGAAACATACAGTGAGACAAAGATTGGAAAATGTCACTGGATTTTCCAGCTACAATATGGGTGGCCTACCAAAAGCAGAAGCCAGATTGCAGGGGGTGCAGAGTGAATGGCACATGAAGTGGTCACATTGAGTATAGGTAACTCTTTAAAGATGTTTGGATGAAATAGAAGAAGAGATAGGATATTACTAAGAGGACATGGGGGTCAAAGGTAGACTTCTTTTTTAATGAATGGGAAGGAGATGAGTAAGCTTGTAGTCTGAAGAGGACACACCCCTGCAAGAGGAAAGGTGGATGTTTCAAGAGGGAGGATGGCTGTGGAACCCGGTCTTGGCATGTGTAACTGGGGTCGGCCTGGAACAAAAGGAGACAATGCGCCTTCTGAAATTGGAGAACGATAATGCAGGGTGTGAGTGGAGCTCTGTTCCTAGGGGTGGGCGAGGCAAGAAATGGAAGGAGCTCATGCTCATTTGCCCCTATAGCAGGATAATGAATTTAGATATCATTTTTGATATTGCATTTATACTGTAGCAGAGTCTCCAGTGGATGAACAAGTCAGCCTTTGTATTGTGCGCCCCTGATCTTGCCTCCAAGGGTAAGGATCACTTTTGTGCTTCTAGGTGAAAAACGAGTTTCTGGGACACTGAGGTAGCAGCTCCATCCTAGGCTTTTGTTTGAAGTGGTTATTTAATTGGGATTCTACAAATAGTCACTACTATGCCTACTGTGTGGCTATATTCATACCTGAGGAAGTGGCATTGTAGTTGAAGGAAGTGAGTGACAGGACCATGGGGGTGACTTTTCTGGAACAGAGAAAGGGGCCAGTGGCAGAAAGTTGTGCAGCAGGCTGAAAACCAGGCCCTTCCAATACAGTTCCCTGAAGACGGCAGAACCTCCGATGGGGTGGCTTATGGATGTGAAGGGTCCTGAGTTTCCCAGTACTGAGAACCAGGCCACCTCACCCTAGTTGCACTAGGGGTGGAGGCGGGTGGGCGGGCTTAGGAGCAGAACCTCCAGCCTTTAAATGGACCTTTCTGGCCCAGACAATAAACAACTAAGCAGTGACTGTGATAGGCTAGAGAAAAGAGGTCTCTCCTAGAATTTTCTGCACTGAGCAATCCTCCAAGGATGCCTGACTGCCCCTGGAGAGCAGGAGCTCCAATAATGACTGCTACTGACCCTTGCCACACTCTGGAGGGAGAATTTCAAACTTGAATTAACAATGAACAACAACAACAACAACAACAACAAAACTGTGCTATATGACATTTCTTGCACCTGAGTATTATAACGAAACTTCAGCCCTAATACAACTCAATTTTCTGAACAAAGTAGGTAGCAAGTTTGCTAATAGTGAGGAGCATAAGAAATGGGTGTTAAAGTGAGGGTCTGAGACCCATAAAAATATTTTTTAAATATAGAGTCTTGGACTCATGAACTCAAAGAACGTTGATGTTGGATGGGACCTGCTGCTTGCTCCAGTTGAAGCTGCACTGTACTCCTTTTGCACGTATTTTTAAAATCAGAATAAATGAAGCTCAGAGAGGCTAAGGGTTGCATCTAAGGCCACACAGCTTAGCAGAGCTTCAGCCTGTTCTCTCTCATTTTGCCTTCATTTGGAACAGACACCCTTTCCAGCAGCCCCCCTGAGCAATCACTGTGCTGAGTACACCCCTCGCCCACCACTATTGCTCCACACAGAGGCCTCCCCAACTCCAGGTCTCACCACAGAAGCTTGAGCAGTCCAGTTCCCTACCCACAGTTGACCTCCAACAGCAGGAAGAAGGAGCTTCAGCTTTGGACCTGGTCCCTGGCCCCACCTGACTCCAGGAGGCTGCCCAGATCAGAACCAGGAGGATGCTGGTTTCAGTCGGGAAGATCAAGCAGAAAAAAAAAGTGAGAAGGCTCATGGGCCCCATTCCTTTCCATTCACTTCGCTCATACAGGAGGAAACTGAGGCCTCCCAGCAGGTCAGAGACTTGCCCGGCCACCTAGGGCATCTAAGTCAACAGGAAAAGGCTGCTCATTCTGGTTTTTCTTTTTCCAAGCCTCTTTTCCAAACATAGAGCTCCTCATCTGACCATGCAGAAAACAGCAAAAGCCTCCCTGTATTAAAGTGCCACCAGGAACACACTGTACAGGTCACTCTAACTCAGGCACACACTGAGTCCTGAAAGTGCAGACAGAACCAGAGGAGCCCCGAGCCCCTGCCCCTGTTAACTGGGTCACCGCTTCACACCGAGAAGTGGGAGGGGAAAGGCAACAATTTGCACTTCGTTGATGGGATATTAATGGAATCAGGGAATGGCAAGGAGAGACGCTATAAAAAGACAAGAACTTCTTCCCTTATAAAATTGGCAGCTCAAGCCCCAGTTCCTTAAAGAGAGAAACGCCAAACAACAAGGACCAAGGCAGCAATCAGCACGCTGAGCAACAGTGGCCAAAAGGAAACCACCTGGCTGGAGTCAAAGGTACAGATGGAACCCAGGCCAGGAGACCAAGTTGTGTGGAGGAGGGAAAAACAGGGCTGGGCAGAGCCAGAAAAGGCTGTTAGGATACCTTTACAGCAAACTCAAGCCTCAACTGGGTGTACGTGAAGGCGTGGGACAGCTCGGCAGGTCCTTGTGGAGCTGCTAAGAAACCTATGAAGTGTCACCAGTTTGAAGTGTGAGCCGGACAGTTTTCTTCACTATCCTCTCCCTGACTTGCACCTAGAGATAAAACCCCATCATGTCACATTCGTAGACTTCCATGTCATCGCTCTGTCCTCAAGTTTGGACTCACATCTCAGTTTCTGGGACTTGTAAGACCAGGTATCTCAAAGGAAGGCACGATATTCTGCATGCAACATGATTTTAGACGTACACAACCATTTTTATTTCAATATATTTATTTTTATCATCACCCACTACTTAGGATAAGCAATGTTAATTTTATTTATCATTTAAAAAATTACTAAAGTAAAAAAAAAAAGCAGAAATCAATTTAAAGAAAGAAAAGTATTCCAGCAAAATTAATGAAGGTGATATACAATAGCCATAAGTCTGGGAAATCCTGCTCAAGGTACTCCCAAACAAGGGGCAACATTGGCTGCAGAATGAGCTGTTGTCTCACCATGAGCCTGAAGGAAAAATACAAGGCTGAAACACGGTCTTATAATAAATGGTGTGAATTCTCCTACCTTCCGTGGCTACCCCTGAGGTTTGTTTTGTTTTGTTTGTTTTGGGAGAAGCAGGCATTTATTGATCTCTTGTATAAACTTTCCAGATGGGCATGTTTGATTTTCCTATTTTACAACTGGGGGACTCTGAGGCCTCCTTTATCCTAGATCACTTACAGAGCCAGTGATTAGGTGAGCCATGAGGGGCTTCTGGCTTCTAACAAAGTTCTCTTATAGAAGAAGCAGAAATGTGTCAGGAGTGACTGTTCCACCTTATGCCAATGACATGTTGACTGTGTGATAAGAAACAAACTTTGGCCCATGAATGATTATATCCCCATCTTTCCTCTCCATAGCACTATCATCTAAGGCAGAAAAAGCAAAACCAGTTAGACAAGGATTTAATCCATAGTAATCTCTGCATTGAAAAGCCTTCCAAATCTGTGACATTTCTGTCTATAAACCCACCAGGCAGGGATAGTGCCAGGATAAAGATGAGACTCAGTAAATATATAATGTTGTCAACAAAATAATTTCCTTAAACTCTGACCTTTCATTCAGCTAGTTACTTGCAGAAAATAAATAAAAGCATATTTAAAAAGCATGTTTTTATATGCTGGTGAGTATATAAAAACAAGGAGAATAAACTGCAATACAGCATGAGCTGATTGAATTGAAAAACAGGAATGATTTGGTGTTTTGCCTAAAATAACTGAAAACATGAATGATGTAGTATTTTTGTTTAAAATAACTGAAATGTTTTTCAACAAGTTGATTGAGTTCATTACTGCTGTTGGTACAGGCTCTGCCTGTGTTTCCTGGTTGCATAACTTAGAAGTGGGGGACGCCACATACTTCCCCTTTGTCATGTTCTCCTACCTCCTCTTTCGGTTTGGTTTCATGGGGTTGTGTGTGTAAGAGAGCGAACAAGAGTAACGCAGGTAATCTGACATTTAAGGAAAGATAAAGGAGAACTAGATGTGGTATCATTAAACTGGGTTTTAGTCTCTTCTCCTGGTCCTCAGTTTTCTCATGTGTAAAATAATGTGATAGGACTCCGAAGTCAAGGTTTCTTAACATGTAGTCCACACCCTCAGCTACATAAACCTTCTAAAACTGAACATAAAAATCTTTCCCGGAGACGGAATCCATAATTTTTATCTGATTTGCAAGTGTCATCAACTGTTGTCCTAGATTATTTTTAAGGTCACTTCCTGATCTAGTATTTTATTATTGTCACAGGCAGAAAATCCCAGCAGACATGCAGTGGCATGGATCCAAGTGACAGAGACGGGCACAGAAGTCACTGCTTTCCTTATTCCTCTCCTGATGCTGAGCACCCATGACTCTTCATCCTCTCCCAGTCACTCCAGGGTCCACACATTCATACATAATGGGCTACCTTCTCAAAAGAAGGGAACCCTGGGGTTCAGAACACAAGACATAACACCTTTGCTCTTACAAAATCATAAAAGAATTCTTGGATGTTCACAAACTAGATTTGCCCAGCTCCCACAACATCTTATTTTCATTAGCTTTGACTAAAGGGAAAATTCCTCGTGACACTATCAAGGGAAGCTTTAGAGCGACTGAAGTCATATGCTGATTGTTAGAAGCTTCTTAAAAGCATGATTTTGGTTGCCATCTAAATGTACAGAGGCTGATAAACTGCATAGGAACTGGGGAGAAAGGGGTGAGAAGAAGTAATAATAAAATGATGAGCTATTGAAAAGATGTGACCATTAAAAAAATCCCAAACCAATACATTTGTCCATAAAATGAATCCTATAAATGAATCATATAAAACTGCCATCTTTGTAAATTTTTTTAAAAATGATCAAATATCAGCAATTTCATATGGTCCAACTATGCAATATCTCCAAAGCAGGACATCCTAACCATTTGGGTAATGACAAGGAGTTCCTGACTCATTGTTCTTTGGCAGAAATGACTAACTCTGGAGAAAAAGACAAGAGATGGGTAATTCACTGTGAAATCAAGTTGGCCCATTCTTAATGATTAAAATAATGTCTTAAAAAGACAGAAATGTTTAACTTCCAAGACATCTTTTAAACCAACACAGAAAATAGAGTTATGCTTCTTACAGAATTCAATTTAACAAATCTCTGCTCAGAGCCTAATTTGCACAAAGCACAGACTGCTGAATATAGGAATATTTGCAGAGTTTCTTGAGATTAATCAGATAGTGAGGGAGAAATCCTTCAATACATGGGGAATAGCTAATGCCACAGGAATTATTTGCTAACAAAGAAAGGCATCTGGGTCATCAGCACCATTTCTGAAATTGTTAAATCTTGACAGTAACGATTACAGCTTTGTTAGGAGCAGAAAATGTCAGGAGCATAAAGAGTAGCCTGACTTCTTGTGTTAGTGTTACTGGACATGAGGCCTTCTAAAGAAAGCAATAATGCAGTAAAATACGACTCTGGCTTTGTTATTTCTAGCTGTAGCTCCCCAGGGAAACTGGGCAGTGGGGCCTATGTTCTAGGGGGGATCCCTGTAAAATTTACAGTATCTGTGGGCAGGAGCAGGGCTCCTGTTGATTGACATTCCTAGCAAGGCCTATCTGTTTGTTCAGCTTTTTCCTGAGGGAGCCAGAAAGGGCTTGCTTCAGTTTCTTATAATGAGTTGAAATTCCTAATAAGAGAAAGCTTTGTGGTTGAGTCAAAATATTAAGAGAAGTAACATGCTGACATTTTAAAATTCACAACTTTCACCAATTTAAAAGCACATGTTATCACACCGTTTTCTTAACATTTCTCTTCCTGGTGCAAAAATGAGGCTAATTGCACTCTTGCACATACCCAAGTGGTTTCAGAGAGGATCCAGGGTCTCCACTGGACCCTCAGTTATCAATGAATCCACAAGCATTACTGCTACTAATAGTAGATGATAGATAGTAATAATAAGCTTGTAATAATAAGGCCAGCTAAAACTTTATGCCAAGAAAGAAAATTTAAGATATGATTCTTGCCATATGGGTTGGAGAAAAAGAATTCATAAATTATTTTAAAAGTTACTAAATAAAACACAGATAGGACATTTTTCATAATTTCAAAATATACCATATGAATAATAAATGCCATAGGGCTAAGGAGAAAGGGAATCTCAGACGGAAACTGGAGGGGTCTGGAAAGCACTGAAGAGGCAGAGCTTTACCTGATGATTTCTTGTTTTGCTTCACTTTTCCGCAATGAGAAAGGGAAGGTAAGTTATACCCAGTAAAGAGCCAGGATCAAGAAGCAGGAAATGGCATGACAGTTAGTGAGTATAGAACAGCTTGGCTGGAAATGAAGGGCCAAATATTTTTCTTGGAGGAGATAAAACCTAACTAACTCAAGTCTTAAGTCAGATGGTCTGAAATGCTATTGGAGGTCATATCACATCTTTTCTTGCAGTGAGCGAGTGAGAAAGACTGATGGTTTGTCAATCTTTTTCTCCATTAAAATAACTGGCACCGAAACTGCCTTGATTTCCGCTCCTCTGAAAAGTGTACACAAATGCCCAGAAAGGAAACCTAGTAGCAAATGGATATTCAGTTCTGTAGCCATGTCACAAGGGGAGAGAGAGAGAGAGAGAGAAAGAGAGAGAGAGAAAGACAGAGAAAAAAGCAAGCTAAATTCATTATTAATGCTTCTGACCTGCAAAAACAAATCAGAAGATAACTCCATCCAGTGCATTAAAACACTCATCCAGGCCTTCTGGGCAATTCCCTGTGATTTGGGAACTCAGTAAGTGGCCTGATGGAGCTGACAGATGCTATGAGTTTTTAACATTTTTCAGAAGAGCAGTTAGAAAGAAAAAGTACCTGGGATCTTTAATAGTCAATGGAAATGCCAAGGAAAGCCCAGCTTCACAAGAATGAAAGGCAGCAAAAGAATAAACAAAAGTTGATTATTTCAACCAAAGCTACATGTGTCCTCATTTCACAACCAGTTGAGTTGCTGGTAGAGATCTGGGCTCATTAGGGGCATCTGGTGGAGGAAGCCGGATGGCAGGAAAGCAGAATAATCATCTTCATAATCACTAAGATTTCTACAGCACTTTACAAATTCTAAGGCGCTTCCAGATATGTGATGTAATTTAAAATGCCCAAGGCTGAGTGAGATCAACAGAGTGAGTGTTATCCTCATTATAAATATATAGAAGCTGCTGGTGCATAAGGGACTGCCCTAAGTTATCCCTAGAGTGAGCTGTTGAATCGCTGTTCTGATCTCTGATCCATTGGTCACAGAATTGTCTTCTCTACCTTAGAAGCACAACACAGTTAAAAGATACATGTGAAGAAAACCTTCTCTTTTATTTTGTGCTAATCCAAGATGTCTCTAAGTGTCTTGAAAACTTTATTACTGATTCTAAAATTACATTTTCAGTCCATTATTCCACTGAGTTTTGGGGGTCACTCTGCCTTTTTCAAGGGGAGAGAATTAATGCCCTAAAATGTTATTTGTAAATCATGAACTAACATCTCTCCTGTAAAAAGGATGGCACTAGTTAGCTGCCATTCTTGAGAGAAATGAGAAAATAGTTCCTCAAATAATTTTCTGTGTTCTGTAGATTCAATAAGGATCCCAGTAGTATACTTTATCTTTGAAGGAGGAATCCCTTGGGGATCAGAAGGCAGTATCATGCTTTTTTCTCGTGTGTGGCTACTGCAATAAAAGTCATGATAATGATAACAATTACCATTTATTGAGAAGTTACTATATGCCAAAAACTATAGTAAGTCTTTTACACACATTGCCTGATCTAATCCTTACAACAAATTTGGGATTCAGGTGTTATTATTATTACCACTTTACAGATGACAAATGTGAAACTCAGGAAAGTCAAATAACCTTGTCCAAAGTCATACACGGAATAAGAAACAGAACTGAAATTAAACTGAGATCAGTTTCACTCCAAAACCATCCCCTTGCCCATGATATGCTCTCACTATAGATGGTACACTTTACCATTTCCATTGCTGCACAAGGTGATTGCTTCTGCTCTATCCCCCTTCAACCGTTCCAGAGAAGGAGCAGTTACCACTTCTGAGCAGACCGATAAAAACAATAGTTAAGTAACAAATTGGCCCCTGACATTTGAATCCGTGTTGAAACCTAAAATAAGTAAAACATCATAAATCATAGAATAGAACTTGGTGAAATCTCAAGTGATCATGAACTCTATTCATATTCATTCAATTAATACACTGAGAATTTGCTGTGTGCCAGATAATGCGACAGATGCTGAAGACAAAAAAAAAAAAAAAAAAAAAATGAAAAGCCATAGTTCCTGCGTTTGAGTAAGTTACATTTTTAAAGGAAATACAGGCCTGCAAACAAACAATGGCAATACCGTTAAGAAGTATAATAATGAGGTACGTACAAATTAAAGAGGGGGGCCCAGTGAAGAGAATGATCAACAGTTTGGGGTTCCAAAAAAGCTTTCTAGAAAAAGATGCTTGAGCTGGGTCTTAAAGTAGGAATAGAAGTTTGACAGATAAAATTATGTGGGAATGACACTCCAAGAAAAGAAGAAGAGAACATTCAAAGCCATGGGATCTAAAAACACATCTAGTGGGGACCTGTGAATAGTTCGACATCGCTAAAGTTTAGGATGAGAGTAAGGGTAGTAGAGACATTAGACTAATGAGGCTGGTCATGGAGGACCTTGTAGGTCATTCAATGTGAGATGATATGCCATTGAAATCAGAAGGGAGATTACCACAATAGATTGGGAAAGAGTGGACTAGGAACTGAGCAAAGCAGCAGCACCAGAAGAAATGGGTTAAAGAGGAAAGGTAATAAGGGAACCAAATAAACCTAAATTAACTTAATGACTGATTAGATGAGACAGTTTGGCAGGTAATAGGGAGTGTGGAAAAGTCATTTGGATGATATTCAAGTTCTTTTAGTTTGGTTGGATGACTGAATGAGCAAGTTGGGTGAAAAGACAAGGTATTCAGTTGGGAATAGTTTGAGATAGTGGTATCTGTAGCACACCGTTGGTGAATGTTCTGCAGACCCTTAGATATGTGGAGAGACTTAATGTATCCTGTGGATCGCCAAACTGGGTCCTTGCATACCCAGCCAAAACAGAAATCTACCCATTCGTGCCATCTACCCATTTGTGCCATTTTCCTCACCATGAAAGACATTGGCATTGTTCATTTATATTGCTTCTTTCTAAGAGATTGGAGGCTGGGTGCAGTGGCTCACATCTGTAATCTGAGCACCTTGGGAAGCCAAGACAGGCAGATTGCTTGAGCTTAGGAGTTTGAGACCAGCCTGGACAACATGGTGAAACCCTGTCTCCCCCCAAAAATACAAAAATTAGCCGGATGTGGTAGCGTGTGCCTGTAGTCCCAGCTACTTGGGAGGCTGAAGTGGGAGGATGGCTTGAGCCTGGGAGGTGGAGATTTCAGTGAGCTCAGATCATGCCACTGCACTCCAGCCTAGGCAATAGGCAACAAAGCCAGACCCTAGCTAAAAAATAAAAAATAAATAAAATAAAGGAAGAAAGAAAAGAAAGAAAGAAAAAAGAAAGAAAGAAGGAAAGAGAAAGAAAGAAAGAGAGAGAGAAAGAAAGAAAGGAAGGAAAGAAAGGAAGGAAGGAAGGAAGGAAGGAAAGAAAGAAAGAAAGAAAGAAAGAAAGAAAGAAAGAAAGAAAGAAAGAAAGAAAGAAAGAAAGAAAGAAAAGAAGGAAAGAAAGATAGATTGCTTGGGCTGATTTTACATCCCGAATTTATTTATATGCCTGCAAATAAGCATGCATAGGAATTCTCTAACCCTATTTTTTCATAGAGATTCCAGTCTTCAGCTTTAATTTCCTACCAATCAACCATTTTATTTTATTTTATTTTATTTTTGAGACGGGCTCTCACTCTGTCACCCAGTCTGGAGTGGAGCCGTGTGATCTCAGGTAACTGCAACCTCCACCTCCCGGGCCCAAGCGATTCTCCCACCTCAGCCTCTCAGGTAACTGAGATTACAGGTGCTCACCACCATACCCAGCTAATTTTTGTATTTTTAGTAGAGATGAGATTTCACCATGTTGGCAAGGCTAGTCTTAACTCCTGAGCTCAAGTGATTCACCCACCTTGGCACCCCAAAGTTTTGGGATTACAGGCGTGAGTCGCTGTGCCTGGCGACCAATCAACCATTTCTTATACAAATATAGAAAGGATCATATGGAACAATGACCAACTTATATATAAGAACCTATTAACTCTTGTCACTTCATAAAAGTTAAGTGGAACCTGGGGAAAAAGGTAAGGGTTATAGTAGTGTACCTTGTCATGAAGAAAAACAAATGACTTCTCAAATAACACACATCACTATTTTTGTATATAAAAGCTTGACCATTTTTTTAAATGTTTAATTGGGTATCAGGTCCTTATGGTGCAGTGTTACAATAAAAACCTTGAAAAACTAAAATACATTCATATTAATGTTTTTTCCTCATAAATGCCTTGAATTACAAATAAAGAATTACCACAAGATGAAATGAGGAGGAACACTCCTTCTATTTTAAAGACTAAAGAGTGAAAGTAAGGAGGAAATGAACTGATATGTCTCATGTGTGTCTAAATAAGCAAGAAAGGCTAAGGGAGAATTATTAAAGGACATTCTAATTATGATTAGGATAAAGGCCAGTTCAGCTAAGCAGTCACATCTGGCTTCTAGTGATACCATTCTACATAATCGAAATAATAAGTTAAGGTAGTAAGACTGTTGGAGTCTCTTGTGAATATTAGACGTATTTCCTCAGTGAGTCAGACTTAGAATGTCAGAGAGATCAATTTATGTGATTACGATTAATAAGGTAATTAAGAAATAGAGACCGCTCAAGAGGATATTGCCTGATAATTAATAACCAGCTGGAAAGGATAAGGGTCCTAGGGAATGGTGAATTAAATAAAGATCAGCTTGGAGAATTTCTATCAATAAGATACGGGCTATTTTTAAGGCAGTCAAGGTTAGTATCTGAAGGCCATCTGCTAAAAAATAACACTCTAATTAACAGGATTTTTGGAATTTCATGTCCTATAACATTTTAGAGAGGCCAGAAAGAAGGTCAGAAATAGGCAGGGAGAAGGTAAGAAGAAAGAAGGTCAGAAATAGGCAGGGAGAAGGTAAAGGAGAACAGCACTGTTCATGGAAAAGAGCACATGGTCTAGAGGGAAGGACCGGGTTCTACCTCCACCTCTGCCAGAGGTGAGCTGTGTCAACCCGGAAGGAAGCGCTTCTCTTCAGGGCCCCTGGTTTCTTCATTTGTAAAATGAGATGATTGAACTGTATAGCCTCTATGGTTCCCTGAAGCTCTGAAATTTGAATTATAAACACAGGTCCTTAACAATGACAACCCTTAAAAACTAAAAATGAACACTTGGGCCAGAACAATAAGTGGTCATTGTTGGCTATTGGTGTTTAGACACCAACAAGCATCAAAGCTCCTGACTTTAAAGAAAAAAATTAAAAAGAAAAATATGGAAGGAATTGTCCCATTTTCTTAAGTCATGCACCTGAAAATAAAAATGAAAAATAAAGCAAGGACTATGGTTTATTTTTCTTGGCAGCTCCCAATACTTGTAACCAGATAATTTATGGTTACAGGAGGTCTAGCTACAACTATTGACAAAATACCCCTTGTCATAAGAAACAACATAAAGCATTCACCTCAAAGTTCAATCCCCTCAGTGACAATGTTCTCTGGAAACCAAAGCTTAAAAATCCCTGTAACTTGTTAAACTAGGAAGTGTCCTTGCTAATCAGACACTCTGGTGGTTAGGTAAAAACATCTTTGAAGAAAGGCACCAAATATCTTAAGTGACAGAACAGACAGCTGCTTGCTGGGACCTGAATTTACCTCCCACTTCTCCAAAAGGCTTCAATACCTGAACATCGACTGAAGTTTCTAGGCTGAAGTTTACACAAATAGAACTGAAGGGTCAGAGCAGAGAGTTGCAAAAGTCAATTTTCCTCAGGCCAAAAAGCAAGGCAGGCAGGTTAAGCAGGGAGGGGACAAAAGCCTTCATGCCACCCTATACTCACCCAAAACAAAATAAAAGCAACGTGTGGGAAGAATAATGGCAGAAGTAAGGGAAGAGTCCCTTTCTCCTCCTTATAAGCCCACCATACTTGGAGAATGCAATGTAAGGGTGAAGAAAGCAGCCACCTCTGATTTCTACCATCATCAATGTAGTAGTGGAGTTGAGGAAAAGCATTTTACAAAATCTAGTAATTTTCTGATATGTTGAGGCAATGTGGGGTTATTTAGAATTTGAATATAAAGATATCAGAAGCTGCGGCAGGAAAACACGCAACTGAAAGAAACAAAAAAGTCAAACAATGGGGTCTCTTTCAAAGTTTCTGCCCCTGTCCCCTTGTTCTCCTCTGGGCCAGAAGCTGCTGCACATTTGGGTGGATGGGAAGTCCTGAAACATCTAAATTGCTGCGCCCTTCCCAAGGGTCTCAGATGGCATATTCTCTCTTCTCCACAAGCACCTAGGCACCAGAAAAGCTGTGTAAAAATGAACAGCAAGGCAAAGTTTTCAAAGGGGAAAACAAGAGTCATTCAGTGACAGGCAGCTTGTCAAGCAGGTGTAAATAGATAAGGGCTGTGGCTCCCAGTTGGAGAGGGATGATGGGCAGGCTGTGAGGCAGCAGGTAAAGTTCATTGTTGGTGTCCCCGCAAATGACCATAGCACTTTCAGCACCTCTGGCAAGGCTCTCTTCTCTGGGACTCCTTACACAGCTTACCAGCCTCTGTAGCACCCTCAGCGCCAACCAAGCAGCCTCCCAAAATGTAGCTGAAGAATCACAATTCCCAACTCTGAGGTTCTACTTGTATCCTTGTTTCTCAAGTTAAGCAGTGATGTAAATTCCAAGAGTAGACCACCAAATAAATAGGGCACACCAAAAATAGACTCCCTTCTATGGATACTGCACATCAAAGGGAGCCCATTCTTTCAGGCCCCAAAGAGTAGAAAAATTATTTTGGCAGTAGATGGTTTGAAAGGATTGTAGTTTGTGATTAATTATTTAAATCCCAGGTATTTAACCTAAAACAACCAGATAGGTAATCAGTGAATAAAGCTCTTGTTGGGTTTGTTTTGTTTTGTTTAACAAAGCAGTTTACTTGGAGAAGGGAGATACCATAGCATGGCAGTATACAGAAATAATAACAATGGACCTGAAGTCACCTAGAAGAGCAGCCATGATAAATATAGTTAAATATACTCACCAGGACATCTGTATGTCATGCTTACATTTTTCTTTATAGCTCAAACGTTTTATAATGTGGAAAGAGTAACAAGCTAGGAATTCAAATCTAGCTTCCAGTTCAAGCTCTGTCACTAGCCAGTTATGTGACCTTGGGCAATTTGCCCCCTTGGGACTCAGTTTTCTTACCTATAAAATGAGGACACTGGTGACTTGTAAAGTTCCTTCAAGTGCCAATTAATGGCCCAATAATCTTGGACCATGATTATAAGAACGCTCATTTAGAAAAAAAGAACATTCCAGTCTGGTCAGAAATTTCAAGACAACTATCCCGACACACTTTGCCAATTATTCATCACTATGACACTTTGAGCATAAGAAGGCAGCAGTATTAATGTGTCAGAATATGCAATACTGTTTTATGAGTTTGCAGGCTCTAACAAAGTGGTTATCAACCAGAAGCCATTCTCACTGACACCAGTCAATGTCTGGAGATATTTTTGGTTGTCACAATTGGAGCAGGGTTGGGGTGTAAGAGGCTGAGGAGTGGGAGGATGTTACTGGCATCTAGAAAGTGGAGGCCAGGGCTGCTGTTAAACATCCTATAACGCACAGGACAGTCTCCACCACAAAAAATTATCTGGTCCCAAATGCCACTAGGGCCAAGGTGGAGCTCAATGAATACAATGGCTAGGCAGATAGCTGAGTGATGAAACAGGCAGGTAACCTGGAGAGATAAGCACTCTCACCTTTACCAGGCTGTACCCATATAAGGATGAGGGCCTACTGCTGCAATCCTCCATTTTCTCCTGTCATCAGTCTAGATTTTGTAGGAACTCATCTGACTTCTGAATCATGGTGACAAGTCACCAATTATTTTAACATATTAAATTTCTGGGGGAAGGGGGACTGTCAGATTCAGACTGCAGGCTGCTGGTGCGCCACCTCTGTTTTAAGTCTTAGATGGCAGACATCCAACTGCATCCCCCTAGCCTGCAAGAGAAATTGTTCAAAGGAAACGTGGCCACTTGAACTATTCTGCAATTCTATAAGGTTAAATAGTTTTTCAGGGGCGAGGGACTGTCTAGTTGCACAACTAGGAAAAACATGCAGTGAGTGATGAGGAACGGCAAGTTAAATGTGTTTTTCTTATTCAATCTTGAATTTAGCCTATATTCAGGTTTTGTTTATGTTAATGCCAACCTGATTTTCTCTTCCTTTAAGTCAGATTTAATCCAGGAGCCCCAGTGCTGCTCAGAGGAAAGCAAGCAAAAGCCGACCGGGCATGGTGGCTCACGCCTGTAATCTCAACACTTCGGGAGGCTGAGGCAGGCGGATCACCTGAGGTCAGGAGCTCAAGACCAGCCTGGCCAACATGGCGAAACCCCATCTCTACTAAAAATACAAAAATTAGCCGGGTGTGGTGGCAGGCGCCTGTAATCCCAGCTACTCGGGAGGCTTAGACACGAGAATTGCTCGAACCCATGAGGCAGAGGTTGCAGTGAGCCGAGATCATGCCATTGCACTCCAGTCTGGGAACCTGGGCAAAAACTCCGTCTCAAAAAAATATATAAATTAAAAAAAAAAAAAAAAGCAAAAGCCTTTGCAAAAGAGGCCACAACATTTTTAATGAGCTGTCAGTCTCAGCTCCTTTGAATGCTGTAACTTTCTTAGGAGGAGTAGTTACTGCAAAGCCCTCATGTTTCACCAGGGCATGAAATTTGAAGGCTCCAGAAACATTTGTTTTTCAGCAGGGGGACACAGGGATTCAACAGGATCTCTGCTATGAGGAGCCTGATTAGATATGAAGAGGTATCAACACCTTTCCTCACTACTTCCTTTTGGGATCTCTGCTATGCCTAGTAGTGAGGAAAGGTGTTGACACCTCTTCATAGCTAACTAGGCTCCTCATTGGTATCACTAATTAAAAACCACCCGGCTGACCCTGGACTTTTCACTGCTCATTGATGGAACTTTTATCTGGCCTTTTTCTAGGTTCAGACACCTGACTTGGACAGCAGACACTCACTTTGGAGCACTTGGCGTGGACTTTTTCAAATAACTAAATAGTGATTCAGTTTTCTATCACCTAATATCATCTGGAAGTTCTGGAACCCAAAGGTGAGGTTGCTTACTGGTAACTTTGAAGAGAAGGTAACAATACATTATGGTTTCTAAAGCACTTTCAGCTCATCTCACATTGTTTTCGCATCTGTTGTGACTCTGATACACAGATCACGCCTGTGAAGTCTGTAGGATTGGTCTTACTATACACATTTCATTGATAGTAAACTAACCTATATAACAACCCATGGGGAAGGTAGTGTAGCACAGATTATGGAGCAGATTGCCTGGGTTCAAATCCCTGGGTTCAAAGTTGTTTCTTACCAACTGTACAAGCTTGGACAAGTTTCTTTATTTTTCTGTGTTTCATTTTCATCATCTGCAAAATGAGAATAATAGCATTGACCCGATATGGTTTGGATGTGCATCCCCTCCCAGTCTCTTGTTGAAATGTGATCCCCAATGTTGCAGATGGAGCTTGGTGGGAGGTGTTTTGGTCATGAAGACAGATTCCTTGTGAATGTCTTGGTGCTGTTCTTGAAGTAATGAGTGATTTCTCACTCTGTTAGTTCACATGAGAGTTAGTTGTTTAACAGAGCCTGGCATCTCTCTTGCTCCCTCTCTTGCCATGTGACATGCCTGCTTCCCCTTCACCTTCTGCCATAATTATAAGCTTCCTGAGGCCTCATAAGAAGTCAAGCAGATGCTGGTGCCATGCTTCTACAGCCTGCAGAACCATGAGGCAAATAAATGTCTTTTCTTTATAAATTACCCAGTCTTAGGTATTCCTTTATAGCAATGCAAAATGTACTAACACACTACCTCATAGGGTTGTCATGAGACTTAAAAGAGTAAATATATATGTAAAGTACTTGGGAAATGGCCTGGCACAAAGTAAACACTGTACCATTAACTACTAATATCATTTTCCAGAATAGGAAACCAAACTACTAGATATCCCTGGCAGTCTGACAGCTGGGAACAGACTCAACCATTTTACTGCCACTCAATGAAGAAATCAAGAAGCAAAGTGCGGAGTGATATGTCAGTTGCCCATCATGCAAGGGGGACATTGAGAATTTGAAACCGTGGTCCCTTGACTTCAGATGCAGTGTCTTTCCATCTCACCATGTGGCCTTGGGTATGATAGTGTGCCTGGGAGAACAAGCAATGAAGGTGTAAAGATGTATGCAACACAGCAACTTGTTATATCTTACTTTGAACAGTACCAAGAAAGCCTTCATGGAGTGCTAAAGTATATGAAGACTATGGCCCTCTGGAACCAAAAGCTGTGGGAGCAATAAAATTAATCAGTCCAGAAACACAGTTCCTGAAAACTTGTGGAGCTATTACCATTATCTCTGAAATGTGTGTGCCAATACATTGGCAAAAAGCACTCACTTCCCATAGAAAGTTCTTTGAGTTCAGTTAAACATACCAAGCTGAGCTGGAAGTGAAAATAATTGCCTACTCCAGCACTGGAGAGTTTCAAATATATAGCAATTTGCTGGGTGTCCAGAAATTGATCACTTCATCATCCAGCAATCCAGCCAGGGGAGCAATTGCTCCGGTAGGAAGGTTAACAGGCAAGAAAATGAATCAGCGTCACATGGTTACAAATATGTTTTTGCTGCTCTCACTAAAAATTGCTGTGATTTTTTTTTTAAGTTCAGATGCCTAGATATTTTACTGCTGAGGCTATCAAGCCATTGAGCTATTGTTACAACAACTGACCACGCCGTGATAGCATTATCATAGCTGTTTTTCTGTTGTTATGTGGTCAGCATTATGGATTGGGGATAAATTTGAACTATTTGCTGATCTGCTTTCCAGCATGCAGCATTATTGGCTCTGAAGGAGCTTCAGCTTTGTAGGCTGTGGATGCATATTGAGAATAATATCAGGGTGCAGATATTACCAAACCTTTATATGTTTGGTTTGTTTCCTAATAAAACACCCATAAGATCTTCCAAGGGGCCCACCTCAGTTAAGCTAGGAATTCACTCAGCCTATTAATATACTAAAATGCCAAGTCAGGGCTTCTCTGATTGTTGCTGCATGCAATAGGATGTGACAGTTTTTAGAAGTGGCTTGTTTAAAAGCTTTGCACTTCCTTGGAAGAAGGGTTCATGTAATATGACTAAATAATTATTACGATCATCATACATATTCATTAGATAAAATTATTTTTCAAGTATATACAGAACAAAATATGCTAGGTTTTAATTCTAAAATAGGATGACACCACTCTTTTTTTTTTTTTTTTTTTTTTTTGAGATGGAGTCTCACTCTGTTGCCCAGGCTTGAATGCAGTGGCATGATCTCAGCTCACTGCAACCTCTGCCTCCTGGGCTCAAGCGATTCTCCTGCCTCAGCCTCCCTAGTAGTTGGGACTACAGGCATGCACCACCATGCCCAGCTAATTTTTTTTTTTTTTTGTATTTTTGGTAGAGACACAGTTTCACTATGTTGCCCAGGCTGGTCTTGAACTCCTGGGCTCAAGTGATCCACCTGCCTTGGCCTCCCAAAGTGCTAGGATTACAGGTGTGAGCCACCACACCTGGCCAGGATGACACCTTTATAATGTACATGTGCCTTGCTTTAAATAAACCAGTGGTCTTCTGAAATGTCAAATGTGTATGGTAATGTTCAAGCTGGACAAGTATCTCCCTCGGTGTATGTTATCTAACTATTATCTTTTATACAGAGGCCTGCTCACTCAAACCTAGTCTCTCTTTAGGCAACAAGAACATAACTAGATAATCTTTTGAGGCCACCCATTCCCAGTTCAACATTCCATTCAACATTATCTACACAGAGATCTTATGTGTAATATTCGGAAAACAAAAGACTTAATTTGAGAAGAGCCAGAGTAAAACTAGAAACAGATTTACTTTGCAATTAAGTTAGATAAATATCAGTAATTACAGCATATCTAACCCAGGTGTGGTCTCATTTCATCTTTCCTCACAAAGGAATCAGTATAGTCTTTTGGCCCTGGGTAGCTTAGGTCAGAGTCCTCTTCTTGCATCATTATCCTTTGGGATTCCTGATGACACTCCCTGTGGGGGTTCTCAGATTCTCGCTGCATTCTCTCAGGGTTCCCCTCTACCTTTAGAAAGTTTCTTTGTTACAACATGTTCAGCTGTTGGTGCTTTCAACCTGACTTCTTGATCTCCTCTGCACATTTAAGCAGGGCTTTATCTGATGCTGACAGTTTTGCCATGCTTCCCGTGGTAACACTCTCTGCATCTAGTCCCAGGTTTGCACATCTTATTGTGGTTCCCCTGCCTCTTAGATTAGGTCTCAGACATACCTCACAATCTTTCACAGCTGGGCTACAGAACATCTCCTGGCATCTGGGGAGTTTAGGACAAGAGGACAGAGAAGATGTGACTCTGGACTCCTAGCTATGCTTCAGCTCAGGCAGCTTGACTTTGAGCTCTATTATGTATCACATTCTAGGTAAGATTTCTTTCTAAGCAAGATCTTCTTGGCAAACAAGCAAATGGAGAAGTTTACATACTAAAATGATGGCACGTACTTCTTTCTTCAGTCACCATGTGGTCAGGGAACCTTCTGTTTATATTCACTATTCTGGTTACCTATTACTATGTCACAAAGCCATACAAAACTTGGCAGCTTAAACAGACAGGCATTTTATTATATCTCCAGATGTCATGGGTCAGAAATTCAGAGAAGGCTCAGGCTCAGCTGGGTGGGTTTTTTGTTTTTTTTTTCTCTGTGTGGCTTGAAGGAGTTCACTTGGGGGTATTCAACCCTTAGGTGGTCTGAATGGTCCACAACAGTTCTCTCTCATGTCACTTGATGGTGACAGCAGGAGGTCTGGCCTCAGCTGGATCTGTCAACCCAAAGTGCCTACATGTGGCTACTCCAGCATGGCAGTCTCAGGAAATCTGGACTTCTTATATGGAGGCTCAGAGATCTCAAAAATAGTGTTCTAAGAAATAGAAAGTGAAAATCTACAGATATTTAGGGCCTGGGCTCAGAGAGCTGGCACAGTGTCACTTCTGCTATTATTCCATTGGTCAAAGCAGTTACAGAGCCCATCCACATTCAAAGGGAAGGCAATAGACCTCTACTAAAAATAGTAGCAAAGAATTTGCAGCTATCTTTAATCTACCATAGTTACAGACCTTTAAATGGTGCCATTTTTGACCCAAATGACCATATGGTCAGTGACTTCACCACTCCCACTTCTCTTTCTGATCTCAGTTTCTGGTCTTGCACTCTACCCTGGCAAAGATGATCATGCTGCTGAGTTGACGTATACTGACCAGTCTAAGGAATCATGGCCTCACATTGTCCACTGTATATTTCTGAATTGACTTCCAAGAGCACTGTCTGTATTCCCTGTCAGTCCTTCCACTCTGTGAAGTGCAGAAGTTTCCCTTTGGCTACGGTTGTCATATTAAAGAAGGGGCATATAGTTAAACTTGAACTTAAGATAAACAACAAACTTTTTTTATTATTATAAGCATGTCTCAAATATTGCATGGGACATACTTATACTGAACAATTGTTTAATCCCACAGCCCTAATATTTTGCTGACATGATTAAAGCAATTACTTATACACGTATCACAGTTTAACAATGGAGACAAGAGTCGCAGAATTATTTTAACTCTTTGACTTTTCTTTCCCAGAACATGTGGTTTATAATCACACTGATTGGGTGAGGGTGAGAGGAATCCAATCCTGAGATCAGTCAAATCTTATGACCACCACTTTGCCTAAATATATTAATATATAAATGGCTTTTACTAAACAAACTTTCTTGTTTAGCAAATGCTTCTATCATTCCTTTTTGAAGTTAAAGAAAACCTCTGCATTTAAATGTAGCTATATTGCAAATTTAAAGGGTCAGTCAAAAGTATTTATTGTGTACTTTATGTTAAGTCAGTAACAATCAGCATGTGCTTCTTGACTGGGAGGAGTTCAGCGTCTAGGAAGGATACAGAAATGTGAACAGATTATCACAGAGCAATGTGAATTAAAATAAAACAAGAAAAGAGTTCAGCAGGTATGACTTAAAAGGCTTAGGGAATTTGACATCATAGAGGAGGTAATACTTGGTCTGATCTTGAAGAACAAGTAAGAATTAGGCAGAAAAGGAAGCCAAAGTCATTCTCAGCAGAAAACAAAAACAAATAAACAAACTTGTACAAATGAACAGTCATGAAGGATCCTGCCATGTTTGTGTAGCAGAGAAGGCTCTTGGTCTAGTCAAAGCTGGAGAAGAGGCACTGGAGACCCATTTGCTCAGCTTCACCCATGCTACAAATACATAAAAAGGACGAGGTTCCTAATTCATCCCAACATTTAGCAACAGCAAGAGGAAGCCTAACAAAAGCAAGTGATCACAAGGCCCAACAAATAATCAAAATAAAGGCAAGAGGAAAGATGCCCAACTTCAGCAAGGATGAAAAGAAAATTGGTGCTGTAGCTCCCACAACTTTAATTCTCCTCTCACTATGGCAAAAACCAATTTTCTACATGAGACTGGCTTGGAAGATTACAGAAAATAGTTTACAAGTTTTCAGTTTTAGAGATAATCAGCAAAATATTTCTCTGACCACTGTGGGAAAAAATGAGCAAAAACTCTTCTAATAATTCCATTAGAAATCCTATGATAGCAAGGTCCCAAACAAGCTAGAAAGCAGGTTCCTGTGAATACAGAGCCATGTATATTTGGGTACTGCATACTTGTAATTTAGGATTAATGATAGCTCAGTGGTCCAACATGGACAGGAAAACATGGTGAAGAGCCAAGACTCAATGATAACAAAACAACAGAAACATCTTTTTGATGTCTGATACACCTTCAATTATTTGATGTTTTTCATAACTGATTTTATAAACCTAATTATTAAAACTTGAAAGACAAAATGAGATATCATGACACACCTATTGGAATGGCTCAAAATTAAAAAAAAAATCTGACAGTGCAAATGCTGAAGAGAATGCAAACCAACTTGAATGTTTATGTATTGCTGGTAGGATTTCCACATTAGTAAAATGTTTGGCAGTTTATAAAGTGAAGGTTAGATGAAGGTATTTACCCGAGAGAACTAAAAGCCTATGTCCACATAAAAACCTGCATATGAATGTTTAAGCAATCTTATTCATAAATGCTTAAAGTTGGAAACAACCCAAAATGTCTATCAACTGGTGAATAGAGAAATCATTATATCTACATAGCAATAAAAAGGAAAGAACTACTGATACACACAATAGCATGGATGAATCTAAGAAGCATTATGCTAAGAGGAAGAAGCCAGACTCAGAAGAATACATATTGAATGATTCAATGTATATGATATTTGGAAAAGAAAAAACTATGGAACAGAAATTTGATCAGTCGTTGCCAGTGACTGGAAGTGGAGAAGGCAGATTGACTCCTACAAAAGTCATGAGGAAATAAATCTATATCTTGACTTTGGTGGTTGTTACCTGACTGTATAAATTTGCCAAAATTCATTGAATTGTACACATAAACACAGTGAATTTTACTGTATATAAATTACATCTTAAAATAAACTTTTATGTCTAAGACAGAAAAAAACTTGAGTTGAAGAAAGCAGTATCTTTTTTGTTTGATTATGGTTTGACCATTTTCACTACTGAAGGCTTTTGATCTTTATCCTTTTGTTGGCAATAATTTATATCCTATATATCCAGTGGTATACCTGAATGTCAATCAACGATTTTCAGCCAGTTTTGAGAGAATTAAGCCCTAATAACTACAACATCCATAGTATGTAATGAAGAAATGTCTCTTCTCTGAAGCTAGAGAGGTCCTAGTTATGTACCACCTTTGAGAAAACTGAGGAAAAGGTCACTTAAGTTATTTTCTCTGTTTTATGGTTTAGATGAGGAAATTTGATTGAACTTATAGCTAATGTAGGTTAAACTAGTAAAAAGAGACCACTTAGGCATATTAGCACAATATAGCTAAGTAACTATGTTTTTGAGCACTTTTTCATTTTATGAAGTAATTCTGAATACTACAAAGGGAAAATATGGAAAGATTCCTTTTACTAGTTTGTGTCTGCACCAGCTGTTTTTGCTTTCTTAGTTAGAACACTAACAGAGAGTAGTTTCAAACCACAAAACTAAGACTAATTCACCAGGGCAGTCAGCCTTACCTCTCAAAAACACATTTCTTATCTTCCTTGTTTTGATAGCCTTGGTGTTGGGATGTAAAATTCCTGAGGTGTTCCCTAAATAGACAGGACAGTGCTTCTTTCATGAATAGCTAATTTGAGTCAATAAAATGTTTGTCAAAGGGGCAGGAAAAAAAATCAGTGGGTCTCACGAAATACAACAAAGGGGTAACCCTTAGACTAATTTTCTACTGTGAAATCTGAGGTATCTTAGAAGACATCTGGCACTAAGTTTACAACCAGGTACTCATAAAAGGAGAGCCAGGGGAGAAAATTAACTTTAAAATTCATCTAGCTGTAAATTCAGACATCCAAAACATAAAATGGAGCGATGGGGGAGTAAAAGTGTAAGGTTGTTGTGTGCAATCAAATTTGAGTTGCTATCATCTTGAAATAAACTGTTATAAGATGCTGTGTGTAAGCCTCATGGTAACCAAAAAGCAAAAGTCTGTAGGAGACAAACAAAACAAAAATAAAAAAAGATTCAAAATACATTACTACAGAAAACCATCAAGCCACAAAGAAAGACAGCAAGAGAGAAAAAAGAAACAAAGTATCCACAAAACAACCAGAAAACAATTAACAAAATTACAGTAATAATAAGTCCTTACCTATAAATAATTACCTGAATGTAAATGGATTAAGTTCTCCAATAAAAAGATATAGAGTGAATAAATGGATAAACAAAACCAAGACCCAATTATATGCTGCCTATAAGAAATTCACTTCACTTTTAAGGACATGCTTAGATGAAAGTGAAGGGATGGAAAAATATTTCATGCAAATAGAAAAAAAAGAATTTTTGTTTTCTAGGAATATCAATACTTATGTCAGATAAAATAAACTTTAAGTTAAAAACTGTAAAAAGAGACAAAGAAGGATATTATGTGATGATAAACTGGTGATTTCATCAAGAAGATTAAACAATTATAAATACATATGCATATGTACCCAACAGTGGAACACCTAAATATATAAAACAAATATTAAGACTATTTAGAGAGATACAGATTGCAATACAGTAATAATATGAGATTTCAATACAACACTTTTAGTAATGGATATGTGGAAATATTGGACTTGAACAACACTTTAGACTAAATGACCTAACAGGCATATACAGAACATTCCATCCAACAGCAACAGAATACACATTTTTCTCAAGTGCACATAGAACATTCTTCAGGATAGGTAATATGTTAGGCCACAAGACAAGTCTTAGCAAATTTAAGATTAAAACCATATCAAGTATCTTTCTGATCACAATAAAAGAAGAAATTAATAACAGAAGGAATCTAGGAAAACTCATGAATATATGAAATTAACAACATGTTCCTGAAAAACCAATGAATCAACAAAGAAATTAAAAGAGAAATTTAAAAACATCTTGAGACAAACAAAAATAGAAACACAACATATGAAAATGTATGGGATGCAGCAAAAGCAGTTGTAAGAGGAAACTTCATAGCAATAAATGCCTATATCATAAAAGAAGAAAGATAGCAAAAAAAAAAAAAAAACAATGTTGTGCCCCAAGGAAATAGAAAAAGAACAAAGTAATCTCAATGTTATGAAAAGGAAAGAAATAATACATATCAGAGCAGAAATAAATAAAATAGAAGTTAGAAAGATAATACAAAAGATCAACACAAATAGAAGTTGGGGCTTTTTTTTTTTTTTTTTGAGAAGACATAATTTACAAACCTTTAGCTAGACTAACTAGGAGAAAAAGAGAAAAGATTCAAATAAACAAAACCAGAAATGAAAGAGGAGCTATTATGACTGATACTACAAAAATACAAAGGATCATAAGAACAATTATATGCCAAAAAATTAGATAACTTAGAAGAAATGGTTAAATTCCTAGACACATACAACCTCTAAACACTGAATTATAAAGAAATAGGAAATCTGAACAAACCAATAATGAGTTATGAGATTAAGTCAGTAATCCATAGTCTCCCATTAAAAAAAAAAAAAAAAAAAAAAAAGCCCAAGACCTGATGGCTTCACTGCTGAATTTAACCAAACATTTAAAGAATAACTAATGTCAATTCTCCACAAACTTTTACAAAAAATTAGACGAAGGAATATTTTCAGACCTATTTATAAGGCCAGCATGGTTCTGATACCAAAGCCAGACAAAGACATCATAAGAAAAGAAAGCTACCCGACAATATTTTTGATTAACATCAGTGCAAAAGTCCTCAACACAACAGTAGCAAACAAAATTCAGCTACACATTAAAAGGATCACTCACCATGATCAAGTGAGACTTATTCCTGGGATGTAAGGATGATTCAATACTCACAAATCAATAAATGTGATAGACTACATTAACAGAATGAGGGACAGAAAATTATATAATCATGTCATCAGATGAAGGAAGTCATTTGACAAAATTTTTCATTATGTTCTTTCATGATAAAAACACTCAACAAATTAGCTATGGAATAACAGTAATTCAACACAGTAAAGATGATATGTAAGAAACTCATAGCTAACATTATACTCAATGGTGAAAAACTGGAACCCTTTCCTCTAGAATCTAGTACAAGACAAGCATGCTCACTCTCACCACTTACATTCAACAGTTTGGAAGTCCTTGCACACCAATAAAGTAAGAGAAAGAATTAAAAGGCATCCAAAAGATGGCTGAATAGGAACAGCTCTGGTCTGTACCCAGCAAGATCAATGCAGAAGGCAGGTGATTTCTGCATTTCAAACTGAGGTACCCAGTTCATCTCATTGGGACTGGTTGGACAGTGGATGCAGCCCACAGAAGGTGAGCTGAAGCAGGGTGGGGCATCACCTTACCCTAGAAGTGCAAGGGGTCAGGGAATTCTCTCCCCTACCCAAAGGAAGCTGTGAGAGACTGTACTGGGAGGAACAGTATACTCCGGCTCAGATACTGTGCTTTTCCCATGGTTTTCCTAACTGGCAGACCAGGAGATTCCCTCGGGTGCCTATGCCACCACCCTGAGTTTCAAGTACAAAACTAGGAGGCCATTTGGGCAGACACCAAACTAAGTGCAGGAGTTTTTATTCACACCCCAGTGGCATATGGAATGCTAGTGAGACAGAAGCATTCACTCCCCTGGAAAGAGGGCTGAAGCCAGGGAGCCAAGTGGTCTGGCTTGGCAGGTCCCACCCCTATGGGGCCCAGCAAGCTAAGATCCACTGGCTTGAAATTCTCACTGCCAGCACAGCAGTCTGAGCTTGAACTGGGACACTCAGGCTTGGTTGGGAGAGGGGTATCTGCCATTGCTGAGGCTTAAGTAGGTGGTTTTACCCTCACAGTGTAAACAAAGCCACCAGGAAGTTCGAACTGGGTGGAGCCCACTGCAGCTCAGCAAGGTAGCTCAGACTGGCTCTCTATACTCCTCCTGTCTGGGCAGTGCATCTCTGGAAAAAAGGCAGCAGCTGCAGAGAACTCTGCCTGGCATCTGGTGAGTGCCCCTCTGGGACAAAGCTTCCAGAGGAAGGAACACACAGCAATCTTTGTTGTTTTGCAGTGTCTGCTGGTGATACCCAGGCAAACAGGGTCTGGAGTGGACCTCCAGCAAACTCCAGCAGACCTGCAGCAGAGGGGCCTGACTGTTAGAAGGAAAACTAACAAACAGAAGGAAAAGCATCAGCATCAACAAAAAGGACTTCCAATCAGAGACCCCATCCAAAGGTCACCAACATCAAAGATCGAAAGTAGATAAATCCATGAAGATGGGGAGAAACCAGTGCAAAAAGGCTGAAAATTCCAAAAACCAGAATGCCTCCTCTCCCCCAAAGGATCACAACTCCTCTCCAGCAAGGGAACAAAACTGGACAAAGAATGAGTTTGACGAATTGACAGAAGTAGGCTTCAGAAGGTAGGTAATAACAAATTCCCCAGAGCTAAAGGAGCATGTTCTAACCCAATCCAAAGAAGCTAAAAACCTCAAAAAAAAGTTAGATGTATTGCTAACTAGAATAACCAGTGTAGAGAAGAACACAAATGCGACTTGATGAAGCTGAAAAACACAGCACGAGAACTTCGTGAAGCATGCATAAGTATCAATAGCCGAATTGATAAAGCGGAAGAAAGGATATCAGAGATTGAAGATCAACTCAATGAAATAAAGTGAGAAGATAAGATTAGAGAAAAAGGAGTGAAAATAAATGAACAAAGCCTCCAAGAAATATGGTTCTATGTGAAAAGATCAAATCTGCATTTGATTGGTGTACCTGAAAGTGACAGGGAGAATGGAACCAAGTTGGAAAACACTCTGCAGGATATTATCCAGGAGAACTTCCCCAACCCAGCAAGGCAGGCCAACATTCAAATTCAGGAAATGCAGAGAACACCACGAAGATACTCTTCGAGAAGAGCAATCCCAAGAAACATACTCATCAGATTCATCAAGGTTGAAATAAAGGAAAAAATTTTAAGGGCAGTCAGAGAGAAAGGCCTTGTTACCCTCAAAAGGAAGCCCATCAGACTAACAGTGGATCTCTTGGCAGAAACCCTACAAGCCAGAAGAGAGTCGGGGCCAATATTCAACATTCTTAAATAAAAGAATTTTCAACCCAGAATTTCATATCCAGCCAAACTAAGCTTCATAAGTGGAGGAGAAATAAAATCCTTTATGGACAAGTAAATGCTGGGAGATTTTGTCACCACCAGGCCTGCCTTACAAGAGCTCCTGAAGGAAGCACTAAACATGGAAAGAAACAGCCGGTACCAGCCACTGCACAAACATGCCAAATTGTAAAGACCATAGACACTATGAAGAAACTGCACCAACTAACAGGCAAAATAACCAGCTAGCATCATAATGACAGGATCAGATGCACACATAACAATATTAACCTTAAATGTAAATGGGCTAGATACCCCAATTAAAAGACACAGATGAGCAAACTGGTTGAAGAGCCAAGACCCATCTGTGTGCTGTATTCAGGAGACCCATCTCATGTGCAAAGACACACATAGGCTCAAAATAAAGGGAGAGCTGAATATTGACAGAGCACATGGAAGGCAAAAAAAGAGCAGGGGTCACAATCCTAGTCTCTGATAAAACAGAATTTAAACCAACAAAGATCAAAAGAGACAAAGAAGGGCATTAAATAATGGTAAAGGGATCAAAGCAAGAAGAAAAGCTAACTATCCTAAATATATATGCAACCAATACAGGAGCATCCAGATTCATAAAGCAACTACTGAAAGACCTGCAAAGAGACTTAGACTCCCACACAATAATAGTGGGAGACTTTAACACCCCACTGTCAATATTAGACAGACCAAGGAGACAGAAAATTAGCAAAGGTATCCAGGACTTGAACTCAGCCCTGGAACAAGCCAGCCTAATAGACATCTACAGAACTCTCTGTGCCAAACCAACAGAATATACATTCTTCTCAGCACCACATTGCACTGATTCTAAAATTGACCACATAGTTGAAAGTAAAACACTCCTCAGCAAATGCAAAAGAAACAAAATCATAACAAACAGTCTCTCAGACCGCCAGGCAATCAAACTGGAACTTAGTATTTAGAAACTCACTCCAAAACCACACAATTACATAAAAACTGAATAACCTGCTCTTGAATGACTACTGTGTAAATAATAAAATTAAGTCAGAAATAAATAAGTTCTTTGAAACCAATGAGAACAAAGACATAATGTACCAGAATCTCTGGGACACATTTAAAGCAGTGTGTAGAGGGAAATTTACAGCACTAAATGCCCATAAGGGAAAGCAGGAAAGATCTAAAATCAACATCCTAACATCACAATTAAAAGAACCAGAGAAGCAAAAGCAAACAAACTCAAAAGCAAACAGAAGACAAGAAATAACTAAGATCAGAGCAAAACTGAAGGAGATAGAGACATGAAAAACCCTTCAAAAAAGTCAGTGAAGTCAGGAGTTGGTTTTTTGAAAAGATTAACAAAATAGATAGACCACTAGCCAGACTAATAAACAAGAAAAGAGAGAAAAATCAAATAGACACTATAAAAAATGAATATCACCACCAATCCCACAGAAATACAAACTACCATCAGACAATACTATAAACACCTCCACGCAAATAAACTAGAAAATCTAGAAGAAATAGATAAATTCCTGAAAACATATACCCTCCCAAGACTAAACCAGGAAGAAGTCAAATCCCTGAATAGACCAATAACAAGTTCTGAAATTGAGACAGCAATTAATAGCCTACCAACCAAAAACAGTCCAGGAACAGACAGATTCACAGCCAAATTCTAACAGAGGTACAAAGAGGAGCTGGTACTTCAGAAAGTATTCCAAACCACAGAAAAAGAGGGACTCCTCCTTAACACATTTTATGAGGCCAGTATCATCCTGATACCAAAATCTGGCAGAGAAACAACAAAAACAGAAAATTTCAGGCCAATATCCCTGATGAACATTGATGCAAAAATCCTCAATAAAATACTGGCAAACCAAATCCAGCAGCACATCAAATAGCTTATCCACCACAATCAAGTCAGCTTCATCCCTGGGATGCAAGGCTGGCTCAATATACACAAATTAATAAACATAATCCATCACATAAACAGAACCAATGACAAAAACCACATGATTATCTCAACAGATGCAGAAAAGGCCTTTGACAAAATGCAACAGCCTTTTAAGCTAAAAACCCTCAAAAACTAAGTATCAATGGAAGGTATCTCAAAATAATAAGAGCTATTTACGACAAACCCACAGCCAATATTATACTGAATGGGCAAAACCTGGAAGCACTCCCTTTGAAAACTGGCACAAGACAAGGATGCCCTCTCTCACCACTCCTATTCAACATAGTGTTGGAAGTCCTGGCCAGGTCAATCAGGCAAGAGATAGCAATAAAAGGTATTCAAATAGGCAGAGAGAAAGTCAAATTGTCTTTGTTTGCAGATGAGATAATTGTATATTTAGAAAACCCCATTGTCTCAGCCCCAAATCTCCTTAGGTTGATAAGCAACTTCAGCAAAGTCTCAGGATACAAATTCAATGTGCAAAAATCACAAGCATTCCTATACACCAATAATAGACAAGAGGCAGAGATCCAAATCATGAGTGAACTCCCATTCACAGTTGCTACAAAGAGAATGAAATATCTAGGAATCCAACTTACAACTGATGTGAAGGACCTCTTCAAGGAGAACTACAAGCCACTGCTCAACTAAATAAGAGAGGACACAAACAAATGAAAAAACATTCCATGCTCATGGATAGGAAGAATCAATATCATGAAAATGGCCGTACTGCCCAAAGTAATTTATAGATTCAGTGCTATCCCCATCAAGCTACCATTGACTTTCTTCACAGAATTGGAAAAGACTACTTTAAATTTTATGTGGAACTAAAAATGAGCCCACATAGCCAAGACAATCCTAAGCCAAAAGAACAAAGCTGGAGGCATCATGCTACCTGACTTCAAACTATACTACAAGGCTACAGTAACCAAAACAGCATGGTACTGGTACCAAAACAGATATATAGACCAATGAAACAGAACAGAGGCCTGCGAAATAACACCACACATCTACAACCATCAAACCTGACAAAAAACTTTGACAAACCTGACAAAAACAAGCTATGGGGAAAGGATTCCCTATTTAATAAATGGTGTTGGGAAAACTGGATAGCCATATGCAGAAAGCTGAAATTGGACCCCTTCCTTACACCCTATACAAAAATTAACTCAAGATGGATTAAAGACTTAAATGTAAGACCTAAAACCATAAAAACCCTAGAAGAAAACCTAGGCAATAGCATTCAAGACATAGGCATGGGTAAAGACTTCATGATTAAAATACCTAAAGCAATGGCAACAAAAGCCAAAATTGACAAATGGGATCTAATTCAACTAAAGAGCTTTTGCACAGCAAAAGAAACTATCATCAGAGTGAACAGGCAACCTACAGAATGGGAGAAAATTTTTGTAATCTGTCCATCTGACAAAGGGCTAATATCCAGAATCTGCAAAGAACTTAAACAAATTTACAAGAAAAAAACAAACAACCCCATCAAAAAGTGGGCAAAGGATATGAACAGACACTTCTCAAAAGAAGACATTTATGTGGCCAACAAACATATGACAAAAATCTCATCATCACTTGTCATTAGAGAAATGCAAATCAAAATCACTTTGAGATACCATCTCATGCCAGTTAGAATGGCGATCATTAAAAAGTCAGGAAACAACAGATGCTGGAGAAGATGTGGAGAAATAGGAATGCTTTTACACTGTTGGTGGGAATGTAAATTAGTTCAACCATTGTGGAAGACAGTGTGGCAATTCCTCAAGGATCTAGAACTAGAAACACCATTTGACCCAGCAATCCTATTACTGGGTATATACCCAAAGGATTATAAATCATTCTGCTATAAAGACTTATGCACACATATGTTTATTGTGGTACTTTTCACAATAGCAAAGACTTGGAACCAACCCAAATGCCCATTAATGATAGACTGGATAAATAAAATGTGGCACATATACACCATGGCATACTATGCAGCCATAAAAAAGGATGAGTTCATGTCTTTTTCAAGGATATGGATGAAGCTAGACACCATCATTCTTAGCAAACTAACAGAAGAACAGAAAACCAAACACCACATGTTCTCACTCATAAATGGGAGCTGAATAATGAGAACACATGGACACAGGGAGGGGAACATCCCAAACCGGGGAGTGGGGGACTAGGGGAGGGATAGCATTAGGAGAAATACCTAATGTAGATGACAGGTTGATGGGTGCAGCAAACCACCATGGCACGTGTATACCTATGTAACAAACCTGCACATTCTGCACATGTACCCCAGAACTTAAAGTATACTATAAATAAATAAATGGCATTCAAATATGAAAGGAAGTGAAACTGTTCCTGTTTGTTGATGACATGATGTTATGTATTGAAAATCTTAAATATTTCACAAAATAAAACTGTTAAGACTTTATATGATTTGTCTCTGTGTCCCTGTCAATATTTCATGTGGAATTGTAATCCTCAATCTTGGAGGAGGGGCTTGGTGGGAGGTGATCGGATCATGGGGGCAGACTTATGCCTTGTTGTTCTTATGATAGTGAGTGAGTTCTCATAATATTTGGGTGTTTAAAAGTGTGTAACACTTCCCCCTTTACTCTTTTCCTCCTGCTTTAGCCATGTAGGATGTGCCAGCTTCCCCTTAACCTTCTGCCATGATTTAAGTTTCCTAAGGCACGCTTCCTGTACCGCCTGTGGAACTTTGAGCCAGTTGAACTGCTTCTCTTTATAAATTACACAGTCTCAGGTAGTTCTTTATAGCTATATGGGAATGGACTAATACAGAAAATTGGTACTGGAGAAGTGGGGCATTGCTATAATGAGATCTGAAAATGTGGAAGTGACTTTGGAAGTGGGTAAGGGGCAGGGATTGGAACAGTTTGGAGGGCTCAGAAGATAGGAAGATAAGGGACAGTTTGGAACATTCTGGACCTTGTTAAATTGTTGTGACAAAAATGCTGATAGTGATATTGTAAATGAAGTCCAGGCTAAGGTGGTCTCAGATGCAGATAAGAAACTTATTGGGAACTGGAGAAAAGGTCCTTCTTGCTATGCTTTAGCGAAGAGACTGGTGGCATTGTGCCCCTGCTCTAGGGATCCATGGACCTTTGAACTTGACAGAGATGATTTAGGGTATTTCTAAGCAGCAAAACATTCAAGAACTGACCTGGTTGCTTCTAAAAGCCTGTGCTTATCTGCATAAACAAAGAAATGACCTGAAACTGGAACTTATATTTAAAAGGGAAGCAGAGCATAAATGGAAAATTTGCAGCCTGGCTATGTGGTAGAAAAGAAAAACCCATTTTCTGGGGGAGGAATTCAGGAATGCTGCAGAAATTTGCATAAGTAAAGATTAAGCAAATGTTAATAGCCATTGCAATGGAGAAAATACCTCCAAGGTGTTACAGAGACCTTTGTGGCAGCCCCTCCTATCACAGACCTGGAAGTCTAGAAGGGAAAAATAGTTTTGTCAGCAGGCCCAGTGCCCTGCTGCTCTTCGCAGCCTCAGGACATGGCGCCCTGTGTCCCAGCTGCTCCAGCTCCAGCTGTGCTAAAAGGACCCCAGATACATCTCAGGCCACTGCTCCAGAGGGTGCAAGCTGTAAGCCACAAGGGCTTCCATGTGGTATTAAGCCTGCAAGTGCACAGAGGGCAAGAGTTGAGGCTTGGGATCCTCCACCTAGATTTCAGAGCTCGTATGGAAATGCCTGGATGTCCAGGCAGAAGTCTGCTGCAGGGGTGGTGTCCTCATGGAGAACCTCTACTAGGGCAGGGGGAGAGGAAACAAGGGGTTGAAGCACCCACATAGAGTCCCCACTAGAGCAATGCCTAGCAGAGCTGTGAAAAGAGGACCACTGTCCTCCAGATCCCTGAATGGTAGATCCACCAACAGCTTGCACCATGCTCCTGGAAAAGCCACAGGCACTCAATGACAGTCCATGAAAGCAGCTGCAGGGGCTGTACACTGCAGGGCCACAGAGGAGGAGCTGTCCAAGGCCCTTCGAGCCCACCCCTTGCATCAGTGTGGCCTGGATGTGAGACATGAAGTCAAAGGAGACGATTTGGGAGCTTTAAGATTTAATGACTGCCCTGCTTGGACTTGCATGAGGCCTGTAGCCCCTTTGTTTTGGCTGAGTTCTCCATCTTGTAATGGGTGTATTTACCCAATGCCTATACCCCCATTGTATCTTGGAAATAACTAACTCGCTTTTGATTGTACAGTCTTATAGGTGGAAGAGTCTTGCCTTGTTTCAGATGAGACTTTGGACTTGGACTTTTGGGTTAATGCTGGAATGAGTTAAAACTTTGGGGGACTGTTGGAAAGGCATAATTAGGCTTGGAAATGTAAGAAGGACATGAGATTTGGTAGGGGCCAGGGGCAGGATAATACGATTTGGCTCTGTGTCCCCAGCCAAATCTCATGTCAAACTGTAATTCTCAATGTCGGAGGAGGGGCTTGTTGGGAGGTGATTAGATCATGAGGGTGGACTTTTCCCTTGCTGCTCTTATAATGCAAGTGAGTTCTCATAAGATCTGGTTGTTTAAAAGTGTGTGGCACTTCCCCTTTTGCTTTCTTCCTCCTGTTCCAGACATGTAGGATGGGTCAGCTTCCCTTTTGCCTTTTGCCATGATTCTAAGTTTCCTTAGGCTTCTCCAGCCATGTTTCATGTACAGCCTGCAGAATACTGAGCCAATTAAACTGCTTTTCTTCATACATTACCCAGTCTCAGGTAGTTCTTTATCACAATGTGAGAACAGACTAATACAGACCTGATAAAGCAAGTTTAGTAAAGTTGCAGGATACAAAATCAACACACAAAAATTATTAGCATTTCTCTATATTAACAATGAACTTTCCAAAAACAAAATCAAGAGAACAATCTCATTTACAATTACTAAAAAAAAAAAAAGCTTAGGAATAAATTTAACCAAGGCGGTAAAAGACCTGTAAGCTAAAAACTACAAAACATTAATGAAAAAAATTGAAGACACAAATAAATAGAAAGATATCCCATGTTCATGGATAGAAAGAATTAATATTGTTAAAATATTCATACTATCCAAAGTTATCTGTGGATTCAATGTAATTTCTGTAAAAATTTCAATGTCGTTTTTCATGGATATAGACAAAAATTCTAACACGTCTATGGACCTCAAAAAAAAAAAATAGCAAAGGCAAGCATGGGCAAAAAAAAAAACAAAGCTGGAAGCATCACACTATTTGATTTCAAACTGTACTACAAAGGAACAGTAATTAAAACAGCATGGTATTGGCATAAAAACAGTTCCATCAACCAATGGAACAGAATAGGAAGCCTCAGAAATGAACACATATCTATGGTCAATTGATTTTCGACAAAGGTGATAAGGATATTCAATGAGAAACAAATAATCTCCTTATTAAATGGTATTGGGAAAACTGGATATTCATATAAAAAAGAATAAAATTGGACCCTGATCTCACCATATACAAAATCAACTCAAAATGGATTAAAGACTTAAATATAAGACTTGAAACTATAAAAATACTAGAGAAAGCAGGGAAGAAACTATACAACATTGGTCTGTGCAATAATATTTTAGATTTGACCCCAAAAATATAGGCAACAAAAGCAAAACTAGGTAAATGAGATTACATCAAAATAAGAAACTACTGCACAACAAAGGAAACAACTAACAGCATCAAGAGATAACCTACGAATTGAGAATAAATATTTGCAAGCCATACATTTGATAAAGAATTAATATCCAAAATATATAAGCAACTCAACAACTGTAAAGAAAAGAAATAACTAGATAAAGAAAAGTGTAAGGAACCTGAATAGCCATTTCTCAAAAGATGACATATGAATGACTAATAAACACATGAAAAAATGTTCAACACTACTAATCAATAGGGAGATGAAATTAAAGCCACAATGACATACTACCTCACACTTGTTGGAATGGCTATTATCAAAAATGCAAAAGATAATAAGTGTTGGCAAGGATGTGGAGAAAAGGGAACCTTTCTACACTGTTGGTGGTTACGCAAATTAGCACAGCCACTGCAAAAAACAGTATGAAGATTCTTCAAAAAGCTAAAAATAGAATTACCATATGATTCAGCATTTCTGCTTCTGGGTATCTGCCTGAAAGATCTGTAATTAATATGTTGAAGAGATATCCACACTTCCATTTTTATTGCAGCAGTACTCACAATAGCCAAGTTATGGAATCAACCTAAGTGTCTATCAATGGATGAACAGATAAAGAAAATATGGTATATATACACAATGGAATACTATTCAGCCTTTAAAAAGGAAGAAATTCTGTCATTTGTGACAACATGGATGGAATTGGAAAACATTCTGCTAAGTGAAATAAGTCAAACATAGAAAGACAAACACTGCATATGGAATAAAAACTATTGCACTTATAGAAACAAAGAGTAGAATGATGGTTACCAGAAGCTGGGGTATGGGGGTTGGGGGGAAATAGGGAGATGACAGTCAAAAGATACAAAGCCTCGGATAGGAGAAATAAATTTGATTTTTTTGTAAATCTGTGGCATGGTGAGGTGAACATAGTTATTAATTGAGTACTAAACATTTCAACATCACTAAGAGAATAAATCTCAAAAAATGTCCTCATCACAAAAAAAAAGTTAAATATTTGAGGTGATGGATATGTCAATTAGCTTGATTTAATCATTCCACAAAAAAAAATCACATCACCACTTCGTACCTCAAAGATATATACAACTATAACTTGTCAATATATAATAAAAATAAATACAATAGAAAATAAAAGTCACATAGCACTGAAATGATAAAACATAGTCTTATTAGACAAATTTTCTACCAAACCACATGCTATGGATGTATATGTGAATGCTGACGATAAACATTACTTCATATCAGGGTCCTTTACCCAGAGCTTGTAGTAGTAGTGCTTCTATGAAATATGCATGCTTCAACAAAGCAGGGACCAGTGTGCTGTGGAGGCGGAAAGAGATTGCACTCAACAGGAGCAGGGGAGCAGGGGAGCCAAGAAGTACAATTTTATCAAAGAGGAGGGCATTGTGATATTTTCTAACCCTGTGATTGCTCCCCCAACCGTTTCAGTTAGCTACTAGAAGCCATGGCTAACCACTTTAAAGTGACATTATTAGAATATTTCAGTCTTTTTCTATTGCCTTCTTTTTTTGGTGCTTCGTTGCCTTTGATCCCAGATCCAGCTAATGAATCAGTTACATGTTTTTTGTTGTTTTTTTTGTTGTTGTTGTTGTTTTGAGACTGAGTTTTTTGCTCTTGTGGCCCAGGCTGGAGTGCAATGATGCGATCTCGGCTCACTACGACCTCTGCTTCCCGGGTTCAAGCAATTCTACTGCCTCAGCCTCCCAAGTAGCTGGGATTACAGGTGTCCACCACCACGCCTGACTAATTTTTTTTTTTTTTTTTTTTTGTATTTTTAGTAGAGACACGGTTTCATCATGTTGGCCAGGCTAGTCTTGAACTCTTGACCTCAGGTGATCCATCCGCCTCGACCTCCCAAAGTGCTGGGATTACAGGCGTGAGCCACTGCTCCCAGCCCAGTTAAAAATTTACTAGGCCTTTCTAGAAATAGAGAATTCTGTCTTTAATTTTTAAGGTGCACACATACACACTCTCCTAATTTAGGGTCCTGAGAGCTTAGCATTTTTCACAAATCTTCTCCCTAACTGAAATTGCTTAAAGTAGCTAATATGTAGACCCCTTATTCAAGCATTTTGGCCTTAAATTGTTACTTGTTTTAATTTCAATGGAAAAGGTTATAAAAGCTTACATACGAAGTTTCTTAACCCACAGTTAGTGGTTTTCAAAAGCCTATGCATTTGTCAAGTGTAGTTCAAATTTGTCCTCAGTCACTAAAAAAAGACACTAATATTCCCAATAGAATATATTTAGAATTAATAATAATTGCTAAACTTCACATTTGCCAAGCCCTGTCCCAAGCACTTTACTTTTAATAACTTATTTGGACTTCACGGCAATACACAGGGTAAGTACAATTACTTCAACAGTGAGAAATGAAGTCAAATACCCTTCTGCATCCAGAATTCTGTCTCTGCCATCTAGTTGACCAATTACTCTTATCCTATGTTAATGACTGCCAAATAGCAATTTGAAACAAAGATTAATTTATTGGATTGCCTAGCAAGGGTGGTCTGTATTACTCAGCTACAAGCACTTCTTACTAAGCAGAAACTAAAAGAAATAGATTTAAAGTCAAAGGAGGAGAAAGAATATTCTGAGCCCAGGCCTCTGGATTGTTTACATCCTGTTTTGTAATGGTGGCTTACAGGTTTTGCACCATTGCTACAGAGAAGCTTCTTTTCCAACAAGTCCAGGATGAGTTGTGTAAGATTCCTGTGGGCCTAGGGTCATCAGGCTACATGCACATGTTTAAAGTTCAGCAAGATTTCTATTTAGCATTAAGCAAATACTATGTGGCAACAGATCTGCATATGTGGTAAGACTGGAGTTTGGCTGGAGTGAAATGAATGTGAATCAGATGCTTCTACATTTCTCTATTCTCTGAGAGCATGCGCACATTCACCACAAAAAAGACCATGGGAGATGAACTCTAGTCATTTCTAACTTGCTTACAAGCATTCTGTTTAGAAATTGTTCTGCATATAGTGCTCCCGGGTCTTATATGAAAGTCACAATAAACTATGAAGAAAAATTTTGTTTGTTCTACTAGGATTTAAAAACGTGGAAGCCAGGCATAGCCATACCACTACTTAAGATAAAGAAAAAAAAAAAGAATAAAAGCAAACAAAAAATGATAGCTATTTCAGATTACTTGAGCCTAGTTCATCTTTGCCTCCTCTGTCACTAGCAAAGGATAAACTTCTAATTCCCATTGGTTCAGGTTTATCTTCCTGCTTAGTTAACAGCAAGACATGAGGAGAGCATAAAAAATGTTCCGTGGGTTGATAGAGTTGCTACAAAAATCTCATCCCGAGAGCTGTTTCATGTCAAGCATCTAGGTTGGGATGAGGGAAGGGATGACATCACCCCATTTCTCTCCCTCACCAGCAGCAGCTTGCCACAGCAACAGCAAAGCCACCAGACACATGCACTGCTACATCTGGTTGGATATGGAGGAAAACCTTACTCAGAGTAGAAATAAGAAATTCTCTATTAGGTTGCTTCCTTCTCTACCCCCAAGTTTTTCCTCAAATGATTCGTTTGAATAAAGCAGTTGTTGTTCCTTGAATTTCCCTTTCAAAAACATTTTCCTGGAAAGGACAAGCACTCAGTCATATTAATTCCCTGCTCAAAACTTTCCAGCTGATTCTGACTCTTTATCAAATGCTACACATCAGTGACAAAATAACCTACTGGAAAAGAAAGCTGCCTAAATATGTAAAAAAATGCACTAATTTCTATCTTGTGCATTAAAATCTTTCTAAGAGAATGTAATTAATTGTTCACACTGAAAATATACTCCAGTTTTACAATTCTTATGATTTTATAACTGAACCAGAAGACATAAAAACAATTCAGAGTAATGCAAACCCAATTACCAAACACTATCGAATATAGAGAAGCAATAGAAAAGCATCAGTTAGGGCCCAAGAGGGTAGTCAGCAAGCCATTATGAAATCTGAAGTTGGGACAACTTCCTAGCATTTCTGTTACTGAAAACCAGTCCATGATGAAAATTGAGGAACAGATAGCAAAGACACATTTTCCTCCAAACCCGCAGTATTACAATAGCCTGGATATAACCAACACAGTTGAGCAGACATCAGCAGCGAGTTAACACAACCAGCAACTAAGAGTCAGAAATTTACCCAAATATCTCTGCTCAGTTTCAATTCACAAGATTCTTGGTTTATCTGATACTATCTATTTTTAGCATCATGAAATTTGTATAGATTCACTCTTCAGGTTGTTTTGCAGGTAACAAAAATAGCAAAGACCTAGTCTCTATAATCTGAGAATTTATTCTCCAGACACAGAAGGATGCTTCAACAGAAGATAATTTGCAAAGAATTATAAAACAATGTGACAATAACCATAAAGTAATATCTTATGAATTTAATACACATAAGCCGAAGATTTACATTTGAAAGGAATCAAACTAGGAGAGGTTTAGCCAGAAAAGGCCTCCTGAAGATGGTTTTGTAACACATTTTAAAGGGACTTAACAGACATCAATTTTCAGTGGGAAGAATGGAAGGTACCAGCAAAGTCAAAGATACTGTATTATTTCTAGTGAAAAGACCATGATATAGAGAAACAAAAGAGGATCTAACCAGGCCGGAGAGTGTAGCAAACTCTGTAGAAGGAAATGTTGTAATGTGGGATCTGAAATCCAATTAGATTTTTTGCATGTTGGCTAGTTTTATACTTGAAATAATACAGCTCCTCTTAAACAGGAAAAACTATAGAAAACATTTGCACAAAACTTTAGGAATTTTATAGCATTTATATTCTAATTATAAAAGTAACAACTGTTCATGGTAGAACATTTGAAAAATATAGTAAAGTACAAAGAAGAGAGTTAAAATCTTCTATAATACCACATTTAGACATAACAACTGTTAATCTTTCAATTTACTCTGTGTATGTGTGTGTGCATATATATATATATATGTGTGCATCCATGATGCCCTTTGCACACAAAATTGGACATCTTACTGCACATACCATTTCGTGTATTTTTTCCACTTTCAATATTTTGAAACAAGCAGTCTGCTTTATGTGACACTTCTCATAGGACTTTTTGTCATTCTGGTTTCATTGACACTTATTTTTTTCAATCTCCATTATGTCTGGCAAGTAGGAAAAATTGCAAATAAATCCCCAGTTATATTGTCTGAAAGAAATAATCATTAGCTGAAGAAATATCATAGGTTGATATGAACATATTTTGGTTTCCTAGACTAAAATATTCAGAGATGACTAAGTTAGTAAAGATTTGATACACCTCGATTCTGTTAGGCAATAAGGGACTAACCTCTTGTTCCAAATATCGTTTGTCTTGTCTTCAAATTAGGGAAGAAACACTTTTGTTTCCCACTGTCAATGTCATTATCAAATCCCATTTTTGAAAGAAGTGTGTCATGCCCAGGGCATAAAGTCCTCAGTGATTTCATTGGTTCAAAAAGGTTGCATTGTACTACTTTTCCATCACCCTCTAAATAGTGTGACATGGACCAAAGTCAAGCATGTCTCCTTCGAAAATCAGCTTATCCCACTCAGGCACAAAAGCAGCAGTTCATTTTTACTGCATCTCCATGGGGGGCATTCGATTCAAAAGAGAGATTCAAAAAGCACTATAGTTATTCAAGGTAACAATTATTTTTCTTCATGAAAAAAACCAAAGTTATTTCCATTATGCATTTGAGTCTCTTATTGAGAATTTCTATTAGTTTGTTTGCTTCAGTATTCTCCATAGTAACAAACACAGGGAAGCAGCTTTTCCCTTTGTAGTGAATGATCCACAGATAGAGAAACACAACATTGGTGACTGTTTCCCTATCAACTAATGAAGCTTTCCTCTGGAGATGCTTATGTGCCCAGTAGCCTTGGTAAGGTGACATGAGCAGACAAATATTATATGCCTTGCTCTCCCTCTATTTCGGAAAACTTAATGTTACAGGAAATAGAGCATTTCAATACAGGATGAAAATAACTTCAAGTGAGAAGGCCTCTATGCTGACAGCTGCACAGAACTATTTACTTTCCTCTACCATGTAAAGTAGAGTGACCTTTCCAAAGCCTGGTGGCTAGAAATAGTCAATGAAATGCTGGCAAACTTAGCTGGTGACTTAGTTGTTTTAAATGAGAAAATGTATATAAACATATCACTTAGGTTTGGACACTTGCAAAAATATTAAAAGATCAAATATTTCTAGAATCTACATAAATGCTTACAGATTTCTATATTAGACACTGCAAAGGGAAATGTTCAGAGACTGGCAATTTCTTTTCTACACAACGTGTGTTTCTTCTGGGTAGACAGAGAAACGCAAATCAACTTCCTGGACATTACAGTGAGAACTGGTTCAGCTGGAGCCATGCTAGTCAAACCAAAACAGTCATTTATACAACTCTATGCCATAGGGTTCATAGGATTCCAGGAAAAGACTTCTAAAATGCTCCCTGAGGTGAGCTACATTGAAGAAGCATACTGCAAATTTAAAAATAAAAACAACAGGTCAGTTTTCTTCCACATATTTTCTTCAAACCATTGTGACTCTAAGTCCAAAAGAGTTATATATAGGAATGAAATAAATACAAAGGCAGAGGAAAAGACTTAGCCCAAGTCAGTGCATAGAGATAGCACATGATCTAATTTTTTTAAGTTGTTAGCTAGTTGAACATTTTACATAGCAATACATTGAGTCAAAAATGAGTTGACTCAGTAAAATAAATATTTGAATAGAATGAAACTTACCGTAAAAATAAGGCAGTGGCTCATGCCTGTAATCCCAGCACTTTGGGAGACTGAGGCTGGTGGATCGCCTGAGGTCAGGAGTTCAAGACCAGCCTGGCCAACATGGTGAAACCCCATCTCTACTAAAAATACAAAAATTAGCCGGGCGTGGTGTTGGGTGCCTGTAATCCCAGCTACTTGGGAGGCTGAGGCAGAGAGAATTGCTTAAAACCCAGGAGGCAGAGGTTGCAGTGAGCTGAGATTGGGCTACTGCACACCAGCCTGGGCGACAGAGCAAGACTCTGTCTCAAAATAATAATAATAATAATCTGGCATTTACTTAAATTATGCAACACTATATGATGATGAGGCCTAAGCTTTTATAAACAATACACATATTCTAAATACTATCTTAGTATAGCCAAATTAAGTGCTTCTAGAGTTCTCTGGAAGGAGAAGAAAGAGGAACCCCTAAAGATTAATGAACTCACAACACAAAAGAATCTAGAGGCCAGGGACGGTGGCTCATGCCTGTAATCCCAGCACTTTGGGAGGCTGAGGCAGGCGGATCACAAGGTCAGGAGTTCAAGACCAGCCTGACAAACATGGTGAAGCCCATCTCTACTAAAAATACAAAAATTAGCCATGGCATGGTGGTGCGCCTGTAATCCCAGCTACTCGGGAGGCTGAGGCAGGATAATCACTTGAAACGGAAGGCGGAGGTTGCAGTGAGCTGAGATCGTGCCACTGCACTCCAGCCTGGGCAAAAAGAGTGAAACTCTGTCTCAAAACAAACAAACAAACAAAATCTAGAGACCAGCCTTTCTGCTTCTGGGAAATGGGACTCCATTATCTAAAGGCTCAAGAATTAAGAACCACAGATTTTCTGCCATTCCACCATAACCTCCCCTCAGGGCTGCCTTGTACACCTCTGGGGGAGGAGCTGGCACCATTCATATTCTAGATCATGTGAATGGAAGCCACTGGAATTGTGCAACATGACAGGGTTGAAACCCGGCCAGAGAAGAATATTAGGAGGAGTTGGCTGCTGTTTGCACTCCTCCTCCCCCATTCGTACTTTGATTTTCCATTCAAACATTTATTCAACAACTATTTGTGGAGAACTATATCAGTTGGGACTCTTTAATGAAGACATCAGAAAACCAAACTCCATCTGGCTTAATCAAAAAGGGAATTGTTTCATGTATACAGGCTTTAAGTGAATAGCTGCTGTCATCAGAATTACGTGTCGCTCCCTATCCCTTCACTCCACTTCCTCTGTGTTGACTCTAATTCTCTGACAGTGTTTGGGTCATCCTTGTGAGGCAGGGGGCAGCACATCAGTCTCATTATCTGATAGAACTTTGTAAATTATTTAGCACTGTATGAGCTACTTAAAGACAAAATTCTCCCAGTTAATAATCATCCCATTCTCCTAACTTTAGCATTAATTCCAAAATCAACATAATCACCTTGTGAGAACATTAACCCATTATTTAGTAGGTGAATAAATCTTAAGGAATAATCTCAACGTCAGAACCTTAGATAAAACAGAGGCAATTCAGTCTGAATTGGGCTTTTTGGGGGTAGAGCTTGGGCACCAGCAATTTTAACAGCTCTCCAGGTGATAAGACCAGTGGCCTGTGCATTCAACAGATAACATTGAGAACTAATTTGTCTATATTTGTGAAAGGTTTAAAGCAATTCAGTAGTTATTATGACATTAAAACATATTTAAGTTATACAACTGAGAAGCTTTTATTGGAAATGGAGTCCTAAGAATGCATGTTACAGGTTTTCTAAAATACCTAGGGTCTACAGAAGTCTCAAAGCTCTGTTTAAATTTCATTCTTGATGCCTACTCTGACCTTTGGATAGCATCTATTCACATATAATTTTAGGACAAAATCAGGGTAAAGCTTGAAGCCTCTGTTTGTAGGGATATCATCTTTGAGATATTAACATATGCATCTTTTTTCTTCCAGTGTTTGCCTCTTTCCTTCTCATTCAAACAGAGAGTAATCCTAAGGAGAAGGGTGAAACAAGGCAGAAATCACAAAAGTCTGAATTGTTCTAGGTTTGGCTTTCAAATGCCTAAGAACTTAAGTAGAAAATGCCAGAGTAGAGACAAAATATTTGGAAGAAACAGGAAAGAAAGATTCTGTATCTGTCATCGGCACACCTTCCTCCCCCCCCACACACACATGCAGACTGGGAATCAGTCTATTGATCATGATAGCAGGGACTTTGGAAGATCTTACAGGGAGGACCCTATGGGTCTATGACTCCTGGAGAGAAAGCATAACTGTGATAAGCCTAAGTAAAAGAAACTATAGAAAGCTAAGTCTTCCATGCTCCCCTCTCCCCAGAGCTTGGCACAAAAATAGCAAAAATTTTCCTGAGCCCCACTCACCTCCACCAAGATTGGCATAGAATTAAGAGAGAGAAATGAATGAGGTAAGTGAGCCACGTGGATACCAACAGGAGAACGCCGAACTGTCTAGCCTCAGCAAGACCAAGACTAAAGTTCTTGGTCATTTGACATTTGTTCATCTTTTCTCGGGGAAAAAAAAATGAATTTGACAAAGATGAACTGCCATTTTGTAGAATGGAAGACCATGAAACTTGAGCCATTCTATTCTCTAAAGAGAATTTGTACACATTACAAGGGGAAGTAAAAAGCAGGGGGTTATTGACAAAGCCTTTGCATCTATTCATAGGAGTGCTTATATGCTTGTGTATTAGTTATCTACAGCTGCATAACAAATTATCCCAAAACTCACTGGCTTTAAATTATAATAATTGTTTAATACCTCACACAGCTTCTGTGGATCAAGAATTTAGGAGTGGCTGAGCTTTCATTTTAGCTCAGGCTCTCTCGAGAGTCAAGATTTCAGCTGAGACTACAGTCATAAGAAGGTTTGATTGTGTCTGGAAGATCTGCTTCCAAGATGATTCATTCACATGGCTAGCATGTTCACCTTGTCTGTTGGTGGAGAGCCTCAGTTCTTCTCTGTAAAGCTGCTTGAATATCCTCAGAACATGGTGGCTGTTTTCCTCCAGAGGGAGAGATTCAAGAGAAGGCAAGGTGGAAGCCACATTTTCTTTCATAACCAAGCTTCAGAAGTTGCTCACGTCGTTTCCCCCAAGGTCCTATAGATTACACAGGTAAAGCCTACTGATAGCAAGAGGGGATTATACAAGACCCAGAACACCAGGAGGTGAGGTGCCATCTCAGAGGCTGGCTACCACAGCTTGCTACTTCGTAATCTTTCCACTAGAGAGTAAAGGATGCTTGCCCCAAATGAGAAAGGAAACATTCTAATTAAATGTCATTCCTGTCAACCATTTCAGATATAAACCAGGAAGGCAGCTCGCTTCACTCTCAAAGGGAAGCAGTGAGTAAGTTGTGTTCTTTGAGCTTCACTCTGAATGCATTTGTTTTCATGGCTTCCCAAAGACAAGGCATCAGATGCATAGGGGAAGCTTCATCGTCACTGCTTAGACCCAAGAAATAAATATGACACCTCATCAGCAATGCATTAAAAAACAATGTGAATGAGTCTGAGTTTTATTTAATTTAATTTTGAATAGAAAATAAAAGGGGAATTGCTATAAAATTCTTCTAAAAGTCTGTGTCTTAAAATCCTGAACCTTTCACTCATTGCCTTATGAAAATTGTCAACTAACTTAGAGCCTGGTAAAGAGAATGAACTTTTTCCTGAGCTTTGTCCAAGAATTCCCAACAGTAACTAGTGTACACCAATGACTAAGGGAGAATTTTTCTACTCTTTGTTTCTGTGCCTTGATATTCTATAAGCCCCAAATCCTTTATATAACCGTGGAAAGATGGGTGAAGCTTAAACAGAAGAATGAGGCTTTGAGCTAAAATTAAGATGCGGAAAATTAATGTAGGTTATGTTTCTTTCACACATGAGTTTTTGGACTCGTGTCCAAAATTTCTACTTTCCAAGTATTCTGATAAAAATTAAACCAACGCTTGAAGTAGAAGACAAAAATATCATTACTTTCATCTATATAAAACAAAACAATTGAGTGACTCAATTCATTGGATCACTCCATTTAGTCAATTCTGTTTTTTTAAAAAAACCTTCAAAGAAGTTTTTAACAAAATTATATAGCAGTCTTGCCTCTATCAAGAACAGCAACAACAACAAAATAATTTATAAGACAAACACTACATGAGGCACATTTTTTCACCTCATTTATTTGTCTCTCAACAAAGCTGAGAAATGTACATGATGACTTCCAATTATCACATGAGAAACCTGAGGGTCAGAAAGGTTAAATAACTTATCCGAGGATATTTAGTAAAGCCAGTGTGTTAGTTTGTTTTCACACTGCTGATAAAGACATATCCAAGACTGGGTAATTTATAAAGAAAAGAGGATTAATTGACTCACGGTACCACATAGCTGGGGAGGCCACACAATCATGGCAGAAGGTAAGGAGGAGCAAGTCGCATCTTACATGGTGGCAGGGAAGAGAGAGGATGAGAACCAAGTGAAAGGGGTTTCCCCTTATTAAAACTATCAAATCTCATGAGACTTATTCACTACCACGAGAACAGTATTCAGGGAAACCGCCCCCATGATTCAATATCTCTCGCCAGGTCCCTCCCACAACACATGGGCATTATGGGAACTACAATTCAAGATGAAATTTGAGTGGGGACACAGCCAAACCATATCAGCCAGGGTTAGAATTCCCAACTGCGCAGCCTGAGTTCATTTAAGAACACTGTATCCCAGAAAGTGATCTTCTTTGTTGAACACAAGGCAAATTCAGATACTTTGAGGAAAATACTTACAATAAAAACATTTTATGTATAACATAGAAGGAGAAAAATAATTGACCATCATTATCAATTCTAACAAGTACCCACTGTGCCCAAAGTATTCTAAGGTTTTTTTTTTCTTAATCATATATGCTCCAAAACTGAGCATTGTGGGACAGCAGCAGCAGAAAATGGAACGTGACACTTGAAATAAAAAATTCCTTACCATACAGTGGGTTTTGCAGTCCAAACTATTGATTGCAAAATTGCTAGGCAGGATGTAAGGGAAAAAGCCTTCTCATTAACCAGCTCACCTAAGAGAAACTCTCAAAAGCCTTCATTTTTTATGGATTCTTCAACTACCATATTTCCTCAACCTTATCTAGTTGCAGATGTAGATGAAAAACTTTGAAACCTTTGAACATTTGTATTGTGCCAAAGGTCTTTTTATCCATGTTTTTAATAGAGAAACTGAGGCAAAATGAATCAACTTTTCTTAGGCCACACAAATGGGATTAGCCAAAAAATTTTGCCTGATGACTTCAAATACAGCGCTTTACTAGTTCTTGCAACATAGTCATATGTCTAAAGTTTCCCAGTCTTTTGGAAAATAAGATAGTTCATATAAAAATGTTTTTAAGGTTATAAAATGATGGAGAAGTAATTATTATTTTTGTACATTTGCTTTGGAGTTAACATTAACCTAGTTCAAATTATGTAATTACTATTTTATCACTTCATTCTTTGCTGCCATGTCACTGCTCAGAAATCTTCTGAAATGGCTTATTGCAAACGTGAGGAAAGGGGCATGGCTGCAGGAAATATTTTTTTAAGTTGTAGTCATAATTTGGTTCTCAGATGACTTCTTTTCGGTATTTCTGTACCTCACCAGTAGAATGCTGGCACTGGTGAGAACACAAAAATAATTATGCAACTATTATGGAACTTCACATTCAACAGTATTTTTTACTCTCCAAATGTGAGGAGGAAAAAACAGTCCCCGTGCCTATGTAGTTTTCTTCAGAGTATTTGCTTAGAAAGACATAAAAATGAAATTTACAGCATTCTTTCCAGGTGCACCCACAATTCACAATTTTCTTGCTCTTGTGGGTCAGATTTGCTGTGCAATTTAAAAACCAAAGCCCTTCCCACAAAATAAGAAAAGGACTGAAATTCCATCTGTAGCCCAAAACAGCTTTTTAAAAAGTGAAATATTTAAAAGTGTAGCATATTTATGTTTCATTTCACTCTCTTCACTTAGTGTCTTGAAAAATATCAGACGCAGAATTAGTACTCAAAAATCCCATCGTAAAAAGATTTTCTGTTTCAAGTTTGTAGAAAATGCTGAAGCTCCCTTTGTAGGATGACTTCCATCAGTTCTTTCTTTTTTTTCTTTTTTTTTTTTTTTTTGAGACAGGGTCTCACTCTGTCATGAGACAACATATACGACTGCACTTTAAACATAAATCATGCAGATTCTTCAGTTATTTTAATTTTTGACCCCTGAGAAATGTGCCACTACCTATATAAGTGTGATTTTATTTTATTAGATGTGTCTGGACTTGCAATAGAATCTAGAATAGAAGTAGATAAAATTTCAATTTCCTTACTGGAAGTGTTTTATATAGTTCTTATACTCAACAGAGGACAAATGCAAATAGATCTGAGGGTCACACAGAAACCCCAGGGAAGAAAAAAAGCCAGGGTATGCTTATTGGTTTTTCCTAACCATTTTCTTTATGGGTTCATTTCACATCAATCTCACACCTTGGAAAAATATAGATCTGAAGGGTTGCTTGAATGTGAAATTTTCCTTTTTATAACATGGAATAGAAATTGAGGGCTTTTGATATTGTCATGGAAATGACTCTTTGTAAATACTGCTCAAAGGCCCATTTCAAGCCAGAATGAGCTGGAACAATGTTTTCTTTTTCTTTTCAATTATGAGATTGAAGTCAGTGTTGAGAGAAGTTCTGGTCAAGACAGTGGAAGGAAAGGAGTGGGGGGAAGAATGTGCCTGAGAGAATTTCTCTCACTTATGCCAATAAATTGGGTAGCATAGTTTCATTCATCAGATCAAAAAAAGATGTTTGTCTCATCTCAGGTACACAAATACACAATTGTTGAGAAACGGAGAGAAAAAGTAGGAAAAATAAGAAAACGGAAATGGGATGGACCACTTGACTATAACCCTCAATTTAAAAAAAAGTTGAGTTTTATACTTGAAATTATGATGCACACACAAACAAGAAAATTCTACTTTTCAACATAAGTATTTTTTTTAAACTAGGACTCACAAAATGGATAATGTTTCAGCAAATATTTAAACACCTAATTGAATTACTGTGAATTTTAACATTTGTATCATGTACAACTTTGTTTTCTTCTAACTGCAAGGGAATTAACCTTTAGATCACTCTAGTAAGAGAAAATAAAATAGATTGAAAGCAGAAAAATGATAATAAATAAAAATGTTATTTTAAAAAATACCCTCATGTGGGACTATAAATTGGATTTCAGGTTTTATTATCTCAATGTTATGTTAATCTCTAGCCTTCTTAGCAATTAAAAAAAATAAAAATGCAACAGTCTTCCCCACTTCAGACAAATCAAACATTTTTGGAGAAACAAACTTAGGAAAAAATTCCTGGATTTCTTAAGATTTAAGGACAATTTAGAGCTAACAATATTGGTTACTGGTGCAAAGCATGGTGTTTCCAAGTTACAACATAGTCCATACCTTGCCCCTCTCTTTAAGGGCTCATTCTCTTATAAAACATTCTATTGACTCTTTTGACATTTGTTCTTTGAGTCCAGGGAGCAAGTGAAGGAAGATTTCTCTAAAATAATTGTTTGCAGCTTCCATCCATCGACCTCTTCTTTCATTGACAAGAAAGGTAAAGTCTTGTCTCTGCTAATAGGCTTGGGAAATATTTCTATAGATCAGCTACCTTGTGGCAACTAGAGTATTTAAAGCATCTTAGAATGAGAGATAATGAACTGTTACTACGGTTAACATAGAGAATTTCATTTGAAAATGGCCCAGCTTAATGGAATGAGTATCTAAATTAATTTGAATTCCATTACCTTGATTTTACAAAACTGGCACCTTAATGCCCAAGGGCAACTCTTATATCTTAGCTGTCTTTCCAACTGGAGTTGGTATTACTCAGCCTCTTAGGTGAGACTGCTCTGTTTCTATGTTAAAATAAAACCTGCAACTAGCTTTTCAGCCTCACTTTGTCATTCAATTGTGTCCACCCCAGTGGGAGAATGGAGTGATTTGCTATTCTCTCTATTCAATGACATGCCTTCCATTTAGAGGCACATTCATAAATGTTTGAGAAGTGTGCTTTTAACATTAATCAAGAAATTACAGAAAATGAACTGAGTATAACCACTACTGAAGATTAATATTTAATACCTAGCACTTTTAAAGATAGCTTGATTCCATCTTCATCAAGCCTAGGAACAAAACAAAGCACTGAGTAATCCATTAAAAAAGATTGCTCCCATTTTCCAGAATAGGAATTAAGGCAAAAATAAGAGAAAGAACTTTCCAAGGACAAAGAAAGAGGAATAACTGAGATGAGGATTCAGGAGACACTCAAATCCTAGATATTTCTGACACTGATTTAAGTTTCTGTCTTTTTCAAGGGGAATGGGTCCTTTCTCAGCAGCTTCATGCCAATATAAGGACTTATGAAATGGTGGGGAAATAGGGCCTTTTAAAGAAGGCTAATCTTGTAATGAGTAATAATGCAAATTCCTCTCATTTTAAAGAATCAAATAAATTCTCCAGTGCCAGAAACCTGGAGCTTAATCCTGTTAATCAATCAAGCCTGAGGTTAAAATCTGAAATTTGTACAGTTCTTTAAAGTTTATAAAGCTTTTTTAGTAATACTATCCTCCTTAGCTATTTCTTTTTCTTCACACTACTTATCAACACGTGACATATATCTTTATTGGTTTACTTCTTTATCATCTTTTTCCTACTATTAAAATGTAAACTCCATAAAAGCAGGAACTTTAGTCTGTGTTATATCCCCAGCACCTGGAACAATGTTTGGCACATAGTGGACAGTAGGTGTGTGTTAAATGAATGAATCAAATACATGGATAAATACTATTTCATTTGAGCTTTGAAACCTCCTGGAAAAAAAAGAAAAGTATTTCTTACTCTCTTCACAGATAAGAAAACTAAGACCAAATTATTTATGACAGTATAAACAGTTACCAGAGCTGTTAGAAAGGTTAGGGCGAATAGAAGTCGCCTTCTAGTGTTATTTTGCTGACTTGTACAGAGGAACAGAACTATGGGTAGCCAAAGATTTACTGTTGTCAGAATCAGTCCATTTTCACTTTCCGTGAAGACTCACTTAAGAGAAAAAAGAAGTAAGTGCATGTCCTTCTCTAAAACTATAGCTGTCAATGTTTCTTAGCTTTTTCTCTTTAATCACTTTCCTATATTAAATTGCCCAAGGAATGTGTTTGTTGACTTATCACCCACTTTGTATTTATGACTTTCCTCCTGGCATTTTCTTTTCTACCCTATGTAATTAGTATGGCATACAGATGTCACTTATTGAGCCCTTTTTACACAATGCTAGTATTTTCTATTTGTCCACTCACAATAAGGAAGCTGCAGATCGATCATGCTCCAAAGCCCAGGCTCTTTCCACTCCAACACACTGCCCCGATGGAAGTCCCGGCTACAGAGACTTAGAGGCAGCCCCTGGGAGCCCCAAAATAGAGCCCACCATCACGCTTAACAAGGGAATTCAGTAATAGTTAACCCCATGCTGGTTAGCTGCAGGGGTGTTGTGGTCTAGGGGCTCTGTATGGGCAACTGGAGACCTGATTATTAGCACCCCAGCATCCATGACACTTTCAGGGTGTCTGAAAATCCCAGAGAACTTGATTTAGGATTGAGATGAGAAATAAAATAATGATCCAGCCAATAGTTATTCTGGGAGGACTCTGTCCCTGGGGTTAGTGAGAGGCACAAATTGATCTTTTTTCCCTCCTTCATCAGAGACACCAAAACATTTTTGTAAGGATACTGTGCTTTCTTATATTTCCACACACTGCTCCTTCTTTCCTTTTTTCCTCTGTGAAACATACGGTTTCATGAATCAGTAGTGAGCAGTTGCAGAAGGTGAGCCCTCATGACTCTTATATCCCTCCCAGCATTGGTGTTAATGCTGCCTCTTACCTGGTGCATAACAGCACCCATCCCTACCCCAGTCCAATGGTAAGAGCATCAAGGCTTCTTCCAACCCATGGTGAAGAGAAGGGATGGGGGGATTCTGATAAGTTTCTTTCATTGCAAATGCTGAGCAGACCATGAGAATAAATCCTGTCTGAACCTGACCTTCCGTTACTAACAGTTTGTGAAGTCATTTGAGAAAGGAACTAAGCTAAATAAACATAGTTTCATTGGTGGACTTACGACACTTTACAAGCAAGATATATTAATACTTCCTTGGTATAAGGCCAAGTTCTGGGCTCTGCCGGTCCACTGCACATAAAACAAATGGGAGCCTCACCTAAGTGTCCGAGGACAGGGCTGGACTCAGGCTAGTCCTTCCAACTGTTAAACAGTGGATGCTGTGTTGAACTTTAGTCTGGACCAGACAGAAATGATGCTAAGGATGTTCATCAGTAAAGATGAAACATAGGTTCAAACAGCAGAATGAGACTTGCCAATCAAAGTATCAAGGAAGGACAGGGAGTTTGGATCCGTCTTGTGAGAGAGTCTAAGTGCCTGCGGCCAGGAAAGTGATCTGAGTTTCTGCATCTCCAGATGACCAAAATATCTGTGAAAAGTTAGTCCTGTATGTGCCTGGATGTAAGATACAGAACCCCATTATATTTGAGCCTTTTGAAGCCCCTTATACTCTATTTTAGATAAATATTATTTAGGGAAGACCAATTAGCCTACATAAACCTCAATCAGTGTTAATTTCAGTTGCTTGTAGAAGTCAATCTGATGAAATCTATGTTATATAAATAAATGGAGCCCAGTCCCTACCCCCTAGATATTCTGATTTAATTGGTCAGTGATTATACCCTGTAATAAATTTTTTTTCTATGAACCCTCAGGTGATTCTAAGTTGCAGGCAAAGTTGGAAGGCAGTAATTAACTTGTTAAAATCAGCATTTTTTTAGAATGGCAGATTTAGCAATTATTCTTAAAATTATGATAACCCCACAAATGTTGGATTTTTCACTGTTAGTCTTTAATAGGTGACAACTTAAAAGTGTTTTAAAATACAATAAGTGGTAAAATTATGGTGTTTGTGAATATTTACCTGCAAGAGTCATAAAAAATAAAAACCCTTCCTAGTGCTATACCAATTGGTGATTGATACTTGGATAAAATTTCTGACAACAGTATCTAGGGATGCCTCATAAAGTTGTTTAGGTTATGCACTGCACAACTCCAAGGATTTGTTGCATTAATACAATGTTCACATCTCATTGCCTAGCTAATATTAAGGTTTTTGTCATATTTAGACATATGTGGAAAGATGTTCCTCTGACCATTTTGTACAGAAATGAAAGCAGAAGTAGATTTTTTCACTCAGTGAAGGAACTGAATTTTGCCTCTCAGTTGACACAGGATAAAACAGAATGTTCTCATGCTGAAGCTGGAGACAGAGAAGCTGTGGTGGACATCTGTTCTTTATAGCAATCCAGCATCCCTATCTCCTTTGTCTGGTATTAGACGCCCCACCCCCACCCCGCCAACACACACATAGCTTTTCTCCTGAGGAATCCATCCTATGTGGTGCATATGTTGCCGTTCCCTCATCACCACCACGGGGGTGAGCACATGCTAGGTCTAGTCAAACCACCCCAGAAAATGATCATTCAACAATGGACATAGGACTCAAGTGGAGCCTATAAGAGCGTTGCCAGGAGTTTTTTTATACGACCTGAGAAGATGTTCTCTCCATGGAGTTGATAAAGGTAATAGAATTTCTATTAGCAGAAGATGTTAATTGTTCTCCAATATCTGTTCCCTCTTTTTTTCACAATAATAAAGTTTCAGCTAGGCAAATGGTCTTATACAATACGTAGAATAAAAGCCTACATTTTCCAGCCTTCCTTGGAAAATGTAGCTACATATGGCCACATCAATGCCATGTAAGTGAAAATGTCATGTGAGAGCTTTCAGAAATCTTTTTTAAGAGACAGTTGCTTTGTACCCTTCATCATTACTTCTCTCCTTGCGCATCTGCTGCTTGGGACATGGACATTATGGCCGGAGCTCCATTGTGAACCAGGGATGGCAAGGCAGAAAACTGTAATGATAGGCAGCTGAAGTCTTCTTGGGACATAATTGTCTTACTTGCCCTGAATTGCTTACAACTAGACCCTTATGTGAGAGAGAAATAAATGACCTTGTTTAAGCCACTTAGCATTTTTCCTGTTACTTGCAGCTGTAATTAACTGCTGATTAATTCATTGCCTTCATCAACTGTTCACCACACACAGAGACACTGCCTGAGCATGAAGACAACTCAGAGAAAGGCAGAGCAAAAACAAAAAGAATTCTGTTAATATAATTTGAGTCACCGGATCTAGTCACGCCTAAAGTCGTGCTACCTTTTGAGTTTTTCAGTTAAATAAGCCAGCCTATTTACTTTTTGCTTAGGATGTTAAAACTTGAGTTTCTGTCATTTGCAACAACAACAATAAAAGCCCAGATGAATCTAGCAGCCATGAGGAAGTATTGCTCTCAATAATGTGTATGACATTATTTTGACCAATTATGGGCTCTAGAATTGGGAGTCAGAATCAATTTATCTTGATATCTCCAGATTCTCAAGAGACAGAGAGGTCTAAACTGACATCTGAATTACATTATCATCCACATTATTCCTTTGCCATGGGCATATTGTTTCTATTATTTTAAATGCCACATAGAGCTCCACAGGCTTGCAAGACTTATGAAGACATTTCCCTGGAAATTAATAATTCAGGAAGATTCACCTGGCTTCAAAGTAAAGGAGGGACTGAAAGGATTTTGAAGGGTGGAATGGAATGGCAGAGACCAGTTAGGAGTAGGAATTGAGGTAACAGGGGCTTAGTGTTAGTGTGAATACATACAAAAGGACAACAGTTAAGAAAAAAAAAAAATCTGACCTCTACCTTTAACACATGTTCTGTTCTACTGGAATTTTATATTAGTAAAGTGGTTCATAGTTCATGAAGTATTTTCACATACATTATCTCATTTGATGCTTAAATAAGCAAAGTGAGTAACTAGTGTTACCATTTTACAGAAGTGGAAACTGAGGCTTAGTGTGGGTATGGGTCTCACCCAAAGTCATGTTGGTGTCAGAGCAGGGGCCAAAACCCAGATTTTCTGATTAGCAGTTGAATCTGCATGCATTGGCTCTCTCTGTACAGAGACTTACCTATAAGCAAAACTTTCTTTTCAAGCAACTTTATTCAGTTTTGTTTGTGCATTCTACTTCACTGTTAGTCATTTCATTGTTCTCTTCTTACTCATTACCTGTCCTGAGAAGTGATGTAGGCTGAGAGACAAAACTTTTCCTAATATGAATCATCCTTATGATGCAATATTGGAACCAAGGAGTGTGTGCGTGGGGACTGGGGGAGTGGAATTAGGAACTACCAAACAGCAACAAAAACCACAACGTTGAGTCCCAGAGAATGAATTTATGTTAATGTAAAAATATTTTTCTCTGCTTAGTGCCTCCAATACGAGATCACCTCTTGTTCATTATGGCACCAGTAGGCCTGATTATTTTAATAATTTACCATTTCAAGGAGCCACGGAGACAGAAAGGAAATTGCTTTTAGACAATGTGTTATTCAAGCAAACGGAAATGGTTTCTGAACCACAGAAAACAAATAAACATGCCTCTACCTGGAACTTCATTAGTGTTTGCCTGTTGTCTGGTGCTAAAGGATGTGCTTTAAAACAATGGTGCAGTGTGTGCTTGGAGATTCTGAATGTTAGTGGGGCTATCTGAACTCTAAAAGAAGAGGATGTTGACTGTGTCTAGGACCACTGAACTTGGCTGAACTCCTACAGGCTGGGTGTGAAACCACATGCTAAATGTCTTCCCATACAGCAAAATAAGATGCCAAATCCTTAATGGTCAGCTCAGTTTTCATAACTTCTCAAGAAGTATATTATTACTCAAAATATAATGCAAGTATACCATGTATAGCTGTGGTATAAGAACATTGATCAGAACATTGATACATGGTGCTCTAGTGACATTGTAAAGCCTTTTAAAAGAATTACCCATCTTCTGTTCTTATCATGTCTATTGATGTACCTTTCATCCTTTGCTTGTGAATTAAAAAATACGTTGTTTGGAATTCTGTGGGATCCTGCTGAATTCCTTAGGACTATGGTCAAACATAGCTAAATGGTTATCCTTTTCCATAATATTATTCTTGGGCATGGAAAGGAGTGTCTTTTTAATAAAGGAAAATTGGCAAGAGGATTTCTTGCAGTGCAGGCCTGGTTTGGCACAAAAAGTGAGGTGTTAGAGATGCAAACATCTCATCTTCAGATCTGTAGCTGGCAAAAACACAAGGGGACACATTTCCCTGGCAAGACTGGGCCATCTGCAGCACCACGGTGGGCCTCAAGTCTCTGGACTGACCTTCGATCAAATGGTAGAAATCCAAAGTAAAGCAATGTGACCTGGCAAACAGAGGCTCCTGGAGCAGAGTGTGTGATTTCTTCCATTCCTACGGAGATCCTCATTTGGCTGGATGTCCACCCGAGAGACCAAGTGTTTCCAGATATTTGGCAGAAAAAGAAATACTCTCTTTTCAACTTTCTCTAATTCAAAGAAATAGAATGCTGATAAGAAAATATGAGTATCATCCATCCTTCTGATATAGCATTAATAGCTGTAGAGATTTTAATGTTTATACAATAATGGTGCTAACAGTGGCTGCTTATATGGTCATTATAAGACTACAACATTTTTTAAGCTATAGTATATGATGATAGTAGATGAAATATGTGTATGCATGTATCTATGCATATGTATACATACATGCATGTACCTGCATGTGTGTGGCATGATATATGATGAAATATGAAAGCATGTGCATACATGCACAGTGTGTTTATGCACGTGTGTGTGTATACACAAGTGGTATATTGAGCATGCAGGACTCAAGAGGTGTAATCACAAAAAGCCATTTTACTTTTGTTTTCTATCTTCTGCTGTCTTTCATAGGCAGGGGACATCTTCCTCTTCCCCTGGATGGAAATAAGCAATCCCATGCTTTTTCTAAGCATACCTAGGATATAGAAAATCCTATAATCACTTTAAGTTGTAAAATATAATCCTTGATTCAGATATTAGAAATTCCAGCTGCATGTATGAACCAGTGTGGCAGAAGCTACCATGTTCTCCACCCCATTCCCCATTCCATTTACCAGGCAGGTATACCCATCTCTCAGTTGCTGTGAAGATTACCTAGGCATGGTTTCCAGAGTGTTCTCTCAGAATTGCCATTAGCTGGCAGGTACCATCCTGCCTGGGAAATCTTGACCCCCTCACCACACACATATCAAAGACTGATTACAAAGGGACAAAAGGCCAGCCTGTGGTTCTAGGAGGAGCAGTTTGCTGTGCAACTTACATACAAACCTCTCCCCCATAGATGAGGGAAGGCTAAATGTCACCTGAAATCACAATCTTGCTCAGCTTCTTCTTCATCCCTAACCTTACTGACTTTTTCTGAAGAGTATTCCTTAAAATTTTGTTCTCCCCTGAATCCCACTCTCAGACTCTGCTTCTAGAAAACCCAACCTAAGACAAAACAAAATTGAAAAAAAATCTCTATTTTAATTCAAAATTAAGACTCCGCACCCTCCAGTTAAGGTACAGCTGTAAGCAGGAAGGTCACTAGCCTTCAGAGAAGGGGGATGGTTAATTTCTTATTACATTTACCTGCCCACCACCACCCCACTCGGCCTGCTGGCTGCTATTATCAAATCATTTTCCTGTATCAATTGAAATGAACATACGATTTTTTTAATAATGTTTAAGACTACAAATATATCGAAATTCATTGAGATTTTCTAATGTTGACCATTCACATACTTCTGGTGGGAAAAAAATCCTCACTTAATGATGATGTTTTGTATATTTTGAGGCTATATTTTTAGCACACACTCACATCCCTTTAGTTTCTACTCCTCTCTTCTCCACACTGATATTATCTAGAATTTTAGTTCTGGATTCTTAACAGCTTCCCCCACCCCCACCCACCCACTACCTTTGGTTTTTAAACTTTTTTTAGACAAAATAAACTTGAGAATATTTATTTAGTCATCCTTATTTTCCATGTTTTGGGCTGCATCTCCTGGATTTATTTTTCTTCCTATTGGAGCACTCTCGCCAAGAGTATTTACAAAGTGGTTCTTTGTATGCCAAACTTGGTATGATTGAGAATGTCTTCAGACCCTCCACGGTGTTGCTGAAATCTGGCTGTTGGTGTCCTCCACATGGCAGATACCCAAAAGTAAGTTTGAGAGCCAGCCCCCAACCCTGTAGCCTCTGCACTACAACAATGTGCTTTCCAAATGACTCTTGCACTCCCCAGGTCCTGACCCCAAAAATACACCCAAACTCTATTTCTGCTGAGATCTCCTTACCTAGGAGGAAGCTCCTGGGAGAGTTTTCTTAAAGACAACTCAAGCCTGGCTACCTTCATTTGGCCCACAAGAAACTCATGTACCATTGGTCTTCCAAATTGTCAGCTCCCACCACTTCCTGATTTATCCCCTCACTAGGGCCTTGATATGGTTTGGCTGTGTCCCCACCCAAATCTCATCTTGAATTGTAGCTCCCACAATTCCCATGTGTTGTGGGAGAGACCCAGTGGGAAGTAATTGAATCATGGGGGCTGGTCTTTCCCGGGCTGTTCTTGTGATAGTGAATAAATCTCATGAGATCTGATGGTTTTATAAAGAAGAGATCCCCTGTACAAGCCCTCTCTTCCCTGCCATCACATAAGATGTGACTTGCTCCTCCTTGCCTTATGCCATAATGATGAAGCCTCCTCCGCCACATGGAACTGTGAGTCCATTAAACCTCTTTTCCTTTATAAATGACCCAGTCTTGGGTATGTCTTTATTAGTGACGTGAAAACAGACTATTACAGGCCTTATGAGTGCCTCCTGCCCAACACTGCACCACCCCCAACCCCAGAGAGGAAAAATAAATCAAAATCCTGGGTACAGACACCAGGTTATTTCAAATACTTTCTCACAGCTACTCCACTCTAGAGTTGGATAGAGGCTTTGATGTTCTGTGTCTTAGGAAAACTTCAGCTTAGGAATTAGACAGCAGTCTTCCCTCTGACAGATATCAGGCTAGAAATAATAAGAAAAATATATAATGTTTAATAGAAAAAATAAGCAGTCAAATAATATAATCAGCTAATTTGCAGAAGATGAGATCTCAGTGACCGATAAGCATATAAAAGATAGGCAAACTGACTAGTGATCAAATTAAAACAAGTAGAAGTCATTACACACCAATGAAATCACAGGAAAAAAAAACAATATAAAAGCTGAGGACACCAGTGGCTGGAGAGAAAGTGGGGAAACGGAATTTAGACATTGCCTGTGGAAGAACAAATTAGTACAACTACTTTGGAGAGTAATATGCCACTCCCTAGAAAGACTGAAAAATGTGCATAGCACATTAGTTACACTTCTAGGCATGTCCTTCAGGCCTAGAAAGAAAATTTGTCCCTGTGGCCAAGAAGAACTGTACAAAGACGCTTTTTACTGCACTGTTTTGAAACAGGGGAAAATGGAAAATAACCTAAATGTTCATAAGTAAGGAATGGATGAATAAATGGTAGTTTATTTATACAATGGAATACTATGCAGCTGTTGAAATGAATAAATTAGATCTTCATGGATAAATCTCAGAAGCATACTACTGAAGAGACAGGACCAATCTAAAGTTGCAAAATGGTACATATGATTCCACGTATGTAAACTTTTAAAGCACAAAATAATATATATGTTCGTGAACATACATACATAGAACAAAAGTATGGAAACCTTCATAAAAATGCTACCAGCAAATTCAGAAGAGTGGTGATTCCCAAGGATGGGCATGAGGGATGGGAAACAGATGGGAAAAGGATAATATTAGATGCATTCATAATACTTCCTTACAATTACCCAAACAAAAATGATCTGAAGCAAATAGACAAAAGGCTAATATGTGTTAAATCTAGGGAGGTGGATACATGAGTATCTGTTACATTTATTTTCTGTATGTTAAAAATATTCAGCAATAGTATAGTACAGGAATACGTTTGGCTGACCATTTGGAGGCCAAGCTTGTTTCTGATCTCTACTATAGGCAGTTATGTCCTCTAGAACACATTTTTTTACCATCTCCAATCTCAGTTCTTTTCTTTGTAAATGAAAGGTAATAACATTTTGCCCCAGCCTGCTTCAGTGTTTGAAAGATGACCAAATAAAATAACATATGTAAAAAGCCACATTGGAAACCATTAAGAGCTTTAAAAAAAGTTTAAAGACTTATTGCTGTTTTGTATGTTGACATGTAAAAATGAATATCCACAAAATATAATAATGCTAGTTCAGAGGCCCAATATCAACATATTGTACATTTTTACTATGGGTTTTTATATGGCTATTTTGACTCTGCAAAATTATTCTTGTCATCTTATTCTGCGCTGGTGGCTTGACAAGGAGAGGGAGAAAATTGGGCCCTATCATTCCTTCCAAATCTATCGTTGAAACACTCTAAGCATTTGAGAATTAAAGCACAAAGATCTACCAGCAACCACTGGGAGAAAAACACTGCATGTAAACATGGTGGGTTAGGAAACACCAGTTTCACGAAGAAGACCACTGGCTAAGAAGCACAATGTATGCTTCTACTTAGAGCTTAAAATTTTTATTTTAAATAATAGCTTTTGGAAAAGGATGTAAAGTGAAGGAAGAACAACAGGAGCTTTTAACACAGGGATTCTTCTCAGTTGTGCTCTTCTTAATAAATGAAATCTCCTCGAAAACATTTGTTAGATAGAAGCAATTAAGACGGAGGCTCTATCCTCTCTCCACTAATTAATTACAGCAAATGAGCCTGTAATGTGCATCATAACAACTTAATAAGCTGGACCAAACTATTTTAGATTCTGCCCTGCTAGTATTTGATTGTTGCTGGGCTATGTAAATTAGGTAAGTAATATCTGAACATAAATAGCTTTTGAATTACCTGTGTCCTTCAAAATAAACTCTATGTCTTGAGCAGATGTGCTATTTACAAGAAAGGGGTGAGAGCAGAGAATGGTATAGTAGATATGAGGACAGGGAAAGGAGGTGGAGACAGGGAAAACATGAGAGCTTACACAAACTATCATATTATCTTCAATAATTTAATATCCATCCTTTCTACAGCATGTTACAGCAGCCAACTGGATGACATTCCAACAACTCTGTCACATTTTTCAATTTCTGTTGAACCTGAACATTGAAGAATACATAGCTATATTAGCCTCCCTTTTTTGACATCATTGGTTATATTATCAATTCTTGCCTCAAATATCTAACTGAACCTCGATCAAATTGTGACTAATACAAGCTCTTTAGTAATGTCTCTGCTTTTAATGAAACTTTAAAGGCAATTAGTGACTTATTGACTCAATGAAGAGACTTTGTACATCTGGGGATGAGTTCAAATATGGCTTACTGTCAATGAAACAAGCAAGAGCCCCAGACTAGCTGTGAATTATCTCAGACACAATTATCTCAAACTTTAAAGGCTGGTTTCTTTAAAAAATCAAAGGTCAATATGTCTTCCAGGGAATAGCATCTGCTACCACCTCAACGTGTTAATTGACTAACTTCAGCAAATGTCAAACAGATCCTCATCTCCCCTTCCTCAAAGTAGAAATTGTTCACTGCCCACAAAGGTATAATTCAGGCATTTCCAGATTGGAAGGAGAAAAGAGGGCATAGGCGAGCAGATCTGGAGGTTTATCAGGTGATCTTTTCGGTAGACCCTTCTTTTTTGTTTATTATTTGTGTCAAGTTTCTCCAGAACATAGAGCCGAGCATTTCCACTATGGAATGAAAAAGAAAGTTGGACAATTTTCTTAAATATTCTTGAAATATGAGCTGTTTAGTGTCAGAGGGGAGCCTAGCAGTTTGACCGACCAGAAGAATAAGCATAGGTCAGCGACAAAGAGAAATAATTAATCAGGCATCTTCCTTTCTTCTCATTGTTGCACCCATCATCTCTGGGATGTAATGGGTGAAAATGTAGACACGCACACAAAATCTATTTGAGGCCTAAGGGCAACTTTAATAGCAACACAAACTAGAATTGAACACATTTATTGAAGTCTGTTCCAAAATACATTTCATCCTGAAATTTATGATGCTCTTACAATAAGGAGTAAATATACGCATACCTTTCAGGAGTCATGGTTTTGGTAAAATTTTGGACAGAATTGACACTGGACTATAAAATTGGGGCTCTAGGCTGAGTGTGGTGGCTCACGCCTGTAATCCTAGCACTTTGGGAGGCCAAGGTGGGCAGATTACAAGGTCAGAAGATCGAGACCATCCTGGCTAACACAGTGAAACCCTGTCTCTACTAAAAAATACAAAAAATTAGCCAGGCGTGGGGGTGGGTGCCTGTAGTCCCAGCTACTTGGGAGGCTGAGGCAGGAGAATGGCATGAACCCAGGAGGCAGAGCTTGCAGTGAGCCAAGATCGCGCCACTGCACTCCAACCTAGGCGACAAAGTGAGACGCTGTCTCAAAAAAAAAAAAAAAAAAAAATTGGGGCTCTAACTCATTTTTTCTCTCACACCATCCCTTCCATCTCCCTTTTCCTAAGCAGGGTCTATTTTTGGCAAGTTCTTGCTGAGATGTCAAGTAATAAAAATTTCAGGTGTGTCCTCTCCCAGGTGAATATGCATTTTTAAAAGGCAACTCCAAAACGGCAAAGCCTTTAAAGCTCTAAGGAATGACAGGCACAGGGATGTGATGGTAGATGATCAAGCCTCAGTGCCCCGTCAGTACTTCACTGATCTATTTACCGCTAAGGCCAATCAGGAGATATTCGAGCAATTGGAACAGACTAGTGAAGAGATATCTACATTGTGTTTACTCTTGTCCAGTAAATGAGAGAGTGTAAAGGAATTTCAGCTTTGAGAAAACTGTCCCTGAATTAGATATTTTCATTAAAATATTCTCTGCGTACAAAAATATCTATGCAAGCAATTTGAAAAGGCATGGGATCAATTTAAATCTTACATGACCGAAAGTATAAGAAAGTTCAGTCAGCAATATATAACCAACTAAAACCTTTTTCTTCAACAAGGAAAGGCAATACTTTTATATACCTTTGTCATTCATCCACAGGCCATAAATCTACTGTGCATTTGCTTAGAAGAGAAAACTCGAGATACAATCAATCTTACTGATATTTCTCTCACTCCTACTATTCTCTAGATATTCTTTCCTCAACTGTCACACTGCCCCTGTGGTTTTGCACAAAGTCTCAAATGCTCCAATCTCTTGGCTAGGTTAACAAGCTTATCCAGCTCACCTAACTGGGGAACACTTCTCTGAAGTTCCATGATGGCACTTCACAGAACAGCTTGGCAGCCTTGAATTCCAATAATAGAAAAGTTATCTTAAACAATAGCTCATTTTATTTACATCAAGTTTATCAACGTCGTATCAACCCTAGAACAGTGTTCTCATTTAAGAAACAAACTCCATCAAGACAAGTTCTTCTCTAGGGTTGTTCCTTCTCTTAGCATTAGGGTTGACATTTAAGGAAGGTATAATGGTGTAAAATATTTTATCTCATCTAAAGATTTATATCAGCTATTCAAATACTTAAAAGCAATGCATTATTTTCCTTGAACTTGTTCACATTTATTATACATCAAATAATTGATTTTCATGAAATCCTCCTCTTGCTTGGCAGAAAGTAGTTCTCTTTATTTTTTTATTGATATATAATAGATGTAGATATTTTGAGGCTACATGAAATAATTTGATATATCCATATAATTTGTAATGATCAAATCAGTGTGATTGGAATATCCATCACCTTAACTATTTGTCTTTTATTTTTGCCAGAAACCTTTGAATTATTCCCTTCTAGATATTTTGAAATACAGAATATTATAAATTATAGTCACCCTACTGATCTACCAAACACTATGTCTTATTTCTTCTATCAAACTGCATATTTGTACCCAATAATTAGCCTCCCTTCATCCCCCCTTTCCCTACCATTTTTGGTCTCTCATAACCATTGTCTACTCTCTGTCTTCATGAGATCCACCTTTTTAGCTCTCACATATGAATGAGAACATGCAATATTTGTCTTTCTGTTATTTCACTTAACATTATGATCTCCAGTTCCCATGTTGCTGCAAATGAAAAGATTTCATTCTTTTTATGGCTAAATAATATTCTATTGTGTATTTGTACCACATTTTTTTATTCATCCCTGGGTGGGCACTTCCCTTGATTTGATGTTTTGGCTATTGTGAATACTGCTGCAACAATAAACATGGAAGTACAGAGATATCTTCAATATATTGATTTCCTTACTTTTTATATATACCCAGTAGTGAAATTACTGGATCATATGGGAGTTCTATTTTTAGTTTTTTGAGGAACTTCCATAGAGTTTTTTCCACAGTGGCTTTACTAATTCACATTCCCATCAACAATGTCCTAGGGTTCCCTTTCTGCACATCTTTGTCGGCATTTGTTATCCCATTTTTTATGAAAGCCATTTTAACTGGAGTGAGGTGATATATCATTATGGTTTTGATTTGCATTTCTCTGATGGTTAGTGCTGTTGAGCATTTTAAAATATATCTGATGGCCATTTCTATGTCTTCTATTGAGAAATGTCTATTCGGATCTTTTGTCCATTTAAAAATGTCAGAATATTTGTTTTTTTGCTATTGGGTTGTTTATGCTCCTTATATATTCTGCTGATTAATCCTTTGTCAGATGGGTAGCTTGCAAATATTTTTTCCCATTCTGTGAGGGAGAAATTTTGTTCACTTTGTTAATTGTTTCCTTTGCTGTGCAGAAGTTTTTAGCTTCATATAACTCATTTGTCTCTTTTTGCTTTGGTTTCCTGTGCTTTGAGATCTTACCTAAAAATTCTTTGCCGAGACCAATGTCCTGGAGCATTTCTTCAATTTTTTTTTTTTCCTAGTGGTTTCATAGTTTCAAGTCTTAGGTTTAAGTCTTTAATCCATTTTTATTTGATTTTTGTACATCGTGAGAGATAGGGATCTAGTTTTATTCTTCTGTGTATGGTTATCCAGTTTTCCCAGACCATTTATTGAGAAGACTGTCCTTTTTCTGTTGTATGTCTTTGGTGCCTTTGTCGAAAATGAGTTGGCTGTAAATGCATGGATTTATATCTGTGTTCTCTATTCTGTTCCATTGGTCTATGTGTCTGTTTGTATGCTAGTACCATGCTGATTTGGTTATTATAACTTTGTAGTATATTTTGAAGTCAGGTAGTGTGATGCCTACAGCTTTGTTCTTTTTACTTAGGGTTGCTTTGGCTATTTGAGGCCTTATGTAGTTCCATATACATTTTAGAACTGTTTTTTACTATTTCTGCATTGAATCTGTACGTTGCTTTGGATAGTATTATCACTTTAACAACATTAGTTCTCCCAATCCATGAACACAGAATATCTTTCCTTTTTTGTGTCTTCTTCAATTTCTTTAATCAGTGTTTTATAGTTTTCCCTATACAGATCTTTCACTTTTTCAGCTAAACTGCTGCTGAGGCATTTTATATTATTTGTAGGTGTTGTAAATGGGGTTGCTTTCTTCATTTTTTAAAAATATTATTTGCTGTTAGTGTATAAAATGTTACTGCTTTTTGTGTGTGGCTTTTGTATCCTGCAACTTTACTAAATTATTTTATCCATTCTAGCAGTTTATTGTTGGAGTCTTTTTTTTTCTTAATCTTTTATTTTAAGTTCAGGGGTACGTGTGCAGGATGTGCAGGTTTGTTACATAGGTAAACGTGTACCATGGTGGTTTGCTGCACAGATCATCCCATCACCCAGGAATTAAGCCCAGCATTCATTAGCTATTCTTCCTGATGCTCTCCTTCCCCCAACCTCACCCCCTCTGATAGGCCCCAGTGTGTGTTGCTCCCCACCATGTAGTCCATGTGTTCTCATCATTCAGTGCCCACTTGTAAGTGAGAACATGTGGTGTTTGGTTTTCTGTTCCTGTGTTAGTTTGCTGAGGATAACAGCTTCCAACTCCATCCATGTCCCTGCAAAGAACATGACCTTGTTCCTTTTTATGGCTGCATAGTATTCCATAGGTGAAGTCTTTAGGTTTTTCTAAGTATAACAGCATGTTGTCTGCAAACAAGGGTAATTCAATTTCTTCCTTTCCAATTTGGATGCCCTTTATTTCTTTCTCTTGCATAATTGCTGTGGCCAGGACTTCCAGTATTATGTTAAATAAAAGTGGTAAAAGTGGGCATCCTTGTCTTGTTCCAGATCTTAGAGTAAAGGCTTTCAATTGTTTCCCATTCAGTACTACATTAACTGTGAGTTTGTCATATATGGCCTTTACTCTTTTGAGGTACATTCCTTCCATTTCCAGTTTGTTGGGGGTTTTTATCATAAAGGGATGTTGAAATTTATCAAATGCTTTTTTCAGCATCTATTGAAATGATTACCTGGTTTTTGTTCCAGGTTCTTTTAATGTGATGTATCATGTTTATTGATTTGCATATATTGAGCCATCCTTGAATCCCTGGAATAAATCCTACTTGATCATGATAAATGATCTTTTTAATGTGTTGTTAAATTCAGTTTGCTAGTATTTTGTTGAGAATTTTTGCATCAATATTTATCAGTAATATTGGCCTGTAGTTTTCTTTTTTGTTGCATCCTTGTCTAGTTTTGGTATCAGGGTAACACTGACCTCATAGAATGTATTACCTCCATTTCAATTTTTTTAAAGAGGTTGAGTAGAACTGATATTAGTTCTTCTTTAAATGTTTGGTGTAACTTAGCAGTGAAGCCATCAGGTCTTGGGCTTTTCTTTGACGGGATACTTTTTATTACAGCTTTGATCTTGATGCTTGTGATTGGTTTGTTGAGGTTTTCTATTTTCTCATGGTTTAATCTTGGTAGGTTGTATATGTCCAGAAATTTTTCTAGGTTTTCCAATTTGTTGGCATATATAGTTGTTCATAATAGTCTCTAATTATTGTTTATGTTTCTGTGACTTCAGTTATTATGTTTCCCTTTTGTTTATGATTTTATTTATTTGAGTCTTTCATATTCCGTGTGCTGATAGAAGAATATGTATTCTGTAGCAGCTGGGTGAAATTTTCTGTAAAAGTCAATTAGGCTCATTTGTTCTATGTATAGTTTAACTCGGTATTTCTTTGTTGGTTTTATGTCTGGATGATTTGTCCATTACTGAGAGTAGCATGTTGAATCCCCTACTCTTATTGTATTGTAGCCTATCTCTCCCTTTAGATCTATTAATGTTTGCTTTTATACTTGGAAGCTCCATTGGTGGGTATATAGATATTTATAATTGTATATTGTCTTGCTGAATTGTCCCCTTTCACATTATATAATGATTTTCCTTGTCTTTTTTTATAGTCTTTGATTTTTAGTCTATATATTAGTCCATTTTCATACTGCTATAAAGAACTACCTGAGACTGACTAATTTATTTTTAAAAAAAAAGAGAGAAAGAGCTTTAATTGACTCACAGTTCCACATGGCTGGAGGGGCCTCAGGAAATTTATAATCACAGTGGAAGGCAAAGGGGAAGCAGACACATCTTACATAGCAGCAGAAGCAAGAGAGAACAAGGGCGTAAGTGCCACACTTTTAAACCATCAGATCTCATGAGAACTCACTCACTATCATGAGAACAGCATTGGGGGAAACCACTCCCATGATCCAATCACCTCCCATTTGGTCTCTCCCCAACACATGGGGATTACAATTTGAGATGAGATTTGGGTAGGGACACAGAGCCAAACCATATCAGTCTACTTTATCTGATAAAAGTACAGCTGCTCCTGCTCTTTTGGTTTCCAGTTTCATGGAATATATTTTTCCATTCCTTCACTTTAAGTCTATATGTGGTCTTTAAAGATGAAGGTGGTTTCTTGTAGACAGGACATATGTGGGTCTTATTTCTTTATCCATTCAGCCATGCTATACCTTTTATTTTTTATTTATTTTTATTTTTTAGAGATAGGATCTTGCTCTGTTGCCCAGGCTGGAGTGCAGTGGTGCAATGGAGTGCAGTGATGGAATCATACCTCACTGTGGCCTCAAATTCATGGATTCAAGGGATCCTCCTGTCTCAGCCTCCCAAGCAACTGGCACTATAGAGATGTACCTCTACATTCAGCAAATTAAAAAAAAATTTTTTTTGTAGAGATGGGGTTTTGCTATGTTGCCCAGACTGGGCTTGAACTTCTTGCCTCAGGAAATTCTCGCAACTGAGCCTCCTAAAGTGCTGGGATAACAGGAATGAGCCACTGCAGTTGGGCCCTCTGTGCCTTTTAGTTGGAGAATTAAACCCTTTTACATTCAGTGTTGTTACTGATAAGTAAGGACTTACTACTTCCATTTTGTTGCTTATTTTCGGATTGTCTTGAAACTCCTCTCTTCCTTTCTTCCTTTTTATTATCTTTCTTTGTGGCTAGGTTATTTTCTCTGGTAGTATGTTTTAATTCATTACTTTTTATTTTTAGTGAATTTATTAGAGGTTTTTACACTGTGGTTACCATGAGGCTTACAAAAGACATCTTATAGATACAACAAGTTATTTTAAAGAGATGACAATTTATCTTAGATCATAAAGAATAGAAACAGAGAAAAAAGGAAGAAACCTCTATACTTTAACTCCATACCTCCTACATTTTGACTTTACGTTGTCCCAGTTTACATGTTTTATATTGCTTATATCTTGAGATTTCTACAGCCATTATTGTTTATCTTTTATGCTTCATACTAGAGTTATGAGTGGATTCCATACCACAATTACAGCAGTAAAGTACTCTGGATTTGTTTGTGTATTTAATTTTACCTATGGGTTTTATACTTCCAAATGTTTTATTTTTGCACATTAGTGAGATTTTTTTTTTTTCTCAGATTGAAATCTTCCCTTTAGCATTTCTTATAAGACAGGCCTGGTGGTGGTGAATTCTCTCAGCTTTTCTTTGTCGTGGAGCAACATTATCTCTTCTTCATATTTGAAAGATAGCTTTGCTGGATACAATACTCTTAGATGGCAGACTTTTCTTTCAGCACTTTGAAAATGTTGTCTCATTCCAACTTGGCCTGTATAGTTTCTGTTGAGGAAACAGTTGACAAACAAATTGGAGCTCTTTTATTTGTTATTTGCTTCCTTTCTCTTGATGCCTTTAGAATCCTCTCTCTGTCTTTCATTTTTGAAAATTTGATTTTTTTTTTTTATTATACTTTAGGGTTTTAGGGTACATGTGCACAATGTGCAGGTTTGTTACATATGTATCCATGTGCCATGTTGATTTCCTGCACCCATTAACTCGTCATTTAGCATTAGGTGTATCTCCTAATGCTGTCCCTCCCCCCTCCGCCCACCCCACAACAGTCCCCAGAGTGTGATGTTCCCCTTCCTGTGTCCATGAGTTCTCATTGTTCAATTCCCACCTATGAGTGAGAACATGCGGTGTTTGGTTTTTTGTCCTTGCGATAGTTTACTGAGAATGATGTTTTCCAGTTTCATCCATGGCCCTACAAAGGACACGAACTCATCATTTTTTATGGCTGCATAGTATTCCATGGTGTATATGTGCCACATTTTCTTAATCCAGTCTATTGTTGTTGGACATTTGGGTTGGTTCCAACTCTTTGCTATTGTGAATAGTGCTGCAATAAACATACGTGTGCATGTGTCTTTATAGCAGCATGATTTATAGTCCTTTGGGTATATACCCA